>NC_040884.2:20228441-20380941 GCF_900634795.4 Betta splendens
ATCAAAAAAATCAAAATCAAAACGACATTTATTTCACAGGGGTCAAATAATTCTTTGTCTTAATACACTTTAAAAAAAATCAGTTTCTATAAGTTAATGTCATATTTTATAATCAGTTACTCTTTATCCACATATTTTAGGTCACATCCCTTGATCATAACATACTGAAGGCATGTAAATATGCTTAGAGAAATTGATGCCTATTACAGCAGGGGCTGTAACTCGGCAGGGGTCCATGTGGGGAGTTTCATGGGGCCCCAAGCAAAATGAAAAAATAGTATAAATTCTATTATATTTTAGTTCATTATAAACCAGTTGAATTATATGCGTAAATAAAAATCTGCGTAAAATGACTAATGGAATCATGGTGCTCTACCTTTTTTTTAAGATATGAATTTAAATATCACAAAAAAGTTTCACATGGATTAATGCAAAGTAAAAAAAAAAAACTCTAAAGGAGGCAGTGTGTTCGTTTTGGGGGTCCGAGACATGAAAACGATTCAGAGCCTCGAGCCCCCACATGTGCAGATATTTGTTTGAAACTTTCCCTTCTGTCCTCGCCAGCTGTTCCACATTTTATCTGCTTGTCTGCTCTCGGGTTTCATAGCGACTATGAAGGTCCGAGGTGCTCAACCATGCGGCGCAGCTCAAATCCTCCCTTTTCTGACACTTGACAAATTATTAACGGAGGACTTGCTGCCTTGAGACGGAGCAGTGACTGAACACAGCAAATAAGATGTTTAACGGCTCAAGTTCAAGCAGATAAAAATCGCCTTTTGGTTATTTTTATGAGGCAGCTCCATCATCAATCTTGGCTGTGGGTTTGGCTTTTGAGCCGGGGTTTTTCAGGGCTTGGTTTCATTTGTGTAATGAAGTAAAAAGGCGACTGACACATGAGCTGTCACGTCATATTTACACTATTTTGTTTGTAATAATATAAAACATTTACAGACATTCAGATAGGTGATAAAACACTGTCAGAACATGAACATAAAAACCAAACACGTCAGGCCTTCAGCTGCACAGATTTTAGGCCTAAAATCTTTTATTTTAAAATCTCAAAATTGAAGTCATGTGAAATAATAATTTTAACTTCAGATATTAATCAAGCACAGCTGCACTTTTATCCTGGCATGTTTTGCATTTTGTGGCCTGTGACTTGTTAATTAAGAATCTTACTGGCTCTAATAATTAAGAATTTGAAGATAAGAATGATCATGGTTGTGCCTTTTTTATTTTTCAAGGGTTAAAATCACAATAGCATCTGATTCTATTTTTAAAGTATAGCTAGATTATTATAATTATTGTTCACCAGCTTTAAATTAAAGCCAAATTTGCAGTGACCGACCAGTGATGGAGATGATGTCACATATTATTAATGTACAAATTTTGTAAATGTTTTCCTATAAAATCAACTTCATGATAAAATGTTTTACTGTGTGTCAGAACAATATGTTTGCACTTAATATTTTTGTTAGCAGCGTCACATTACTGTTGATTCTGGCGTCAAACAGGTGCACCTTTACCAAGAGAAATGACTTTGTCCTGTTGTGATGCGGCAGCGGTGATGAATGCAGCTGTGCTTCAGATGCTAATCAGCTGGAATGAGATGCACGACACAGGATTCTCTTACTGTAGCCAGGGAAGATGCATGTCCGCCGCGCTGCGCCTCCATCCGTGGAGCGGAGGCGGATAAGAGTTCCCTCTGCCGGAGCCGCTCCGTCAGATAGCAGCAGCGCTCGCACCTTGAAGTAAAAGTATGCGTAGCGACGCGAGCGCACGCCCGCGACCTGGAGACCTGGCAGAATAGGAGCTGTCGTGTTAATGCATGGAGATGACATGTTATTAGGCTTTGAGCTATGGCCTCTGTTTTAGAGGCCTTGCATTTGCAGCTGAAGGCGGGTTCTGTCCTCGGGCTTTTTACACCCCGTCATCAGGTATGTATGCAAAAGGTCTTAATGAGCTGCGTTGTCGGGCTAATGCTGCGTCCTAAAGCCCTCAGAGAGGTGGCGAATGTCTCGCTAATGTGAAGGAAGTAGATTTCCCTTAAGATAATAAAGCGCTGTACTTGAAGTGTTTGTTAACTCGCTTTGCAGCTTGTTGTGAGCTGTGTGCTTTACTCATTGCCCGCTTCTTAAAACACACACTGAAAGTTTGCAGCGACTCCCCGCGTAATGTGCTTAGCTGTTGCTTCTCTTGCATATAACGCATATAACGGCCGCAGCCGAATAGACGGCCCCCAGAAGAAATCTCTCACTTTGATGATTTGGTACTTTGATATGTTGACATCAAATGAAACAGACACAGTGGGGAAAGAAAGAGGGCAAGTCAGACAGAGGTAGTGATTGGGGGGGGGGGTGCGCTACTCATGAGAGCGGGTGCAAGTGTGTGCGCGCCGGCATGGGTTTTGCGAGGTGCACGATAAAAAGTTGGGCTGAGATGGCAAACCTGAAGAGCGTCAAAGTGTCTGGATGCATTTGCGTGCGAGCAGAGACAAGAAGGGGTCTTCGGGTGCGTGAGGGCTTCTACGCGGCCTCCTAATCCCCAGGCCCAGCCATCCCTTCAGGGCATGCCTCAGATCTGGCTCTCTGGCTCTGCGCGCGGACGACCCGCCTCTGCCAACAGATTTAATATGCTATGTGTTCCTGCTCCCTCGACTCCCCTCCACCTCACCCATCATTGTCCCAGAGTGGGACCCCTTGCCCCCCGCTTCAAGGAGCGAACTAAAGGCACCTTTCAAGCCGGGTGATGTCTTTGGATGAGGCGTGCGGTGGGGGAGGGAGGGCGTCAGCCTGCAGATATCCTAAAGTAAATTCAAATAGTCTCAATTAGGAATCTTAATACACTTGAGGGTTGGACAAACACTCCGACACCACACCCCGGTCGGTCCACGCATTCTGATGCTCATAGCCTCTGCTTCTCTTTCCCTAATATATCATGTGTTTATATTTCATGTTCACCCATTTCCTTTTCATTTTTGGAAATTGTTTTTGAATAAGAAATGAGAGGGGAGAAATGAAGGAGCTTAAGTTACCTTAGCAGGAGCTGAGCGAGGGCCTGTTTGTTTTCCATGGCTCTAGCCTGCTGGAAACTTAAACTGCACCTGACAATTAGTCTGGTGGACTGCTCTCCCAGAGCGAGGCACCGTAGACGGCCATAAAAAACACGAACCGGGGGGAAAATAGTCAAAAAAATTAGAGTCCAGCAACTGGAATTTACATTGGATGAAGTTGTGTTTGACAGCTTAACACACGACCTGTTGTAGGGTCGCGGTGGATTTTATTGCAAGCATGCAGGTACGGGTGTGAGAATGCAGAGTGTGCCGATTTTCTTTTCCCACACGCTTGAGGAGAAACAGGACAGGTCGCGCCAACATGAGGGCGCCGCTCGTTCCCGCCTCTGTTTGCTGTAGTGGTCGTAAAAATGTCTTTAAGTCTGCGGTGTGAAGTATAGCAGCAAGAGGTGAAGTGCTTTGGTTTCGGGGGCCCATTTGCTCGGGGGCTGTGTGTAAAGTTGTGCACCTAAAGACACAGTTTCCTGGGGCCGGGGCTGTTGTTGCAGATGTGGCATTGTGTCGGCTTTGATGGGAGCCGGTTGTGGCATCCGTGAGGGGGTCTGTGCTTTTTCACTGGGGTGATGACTGGGGGGGGGGGGGGCAGATGAACCGACCGCTTGCTGTGAACAATGATCTGTCACTTACTCCTCCTCCTCGCTGTTCAAAGCCACGGGTCAGGCTCCGTCGGTTCCAACGCACCGCTATGCAACTACTTATTCTTTCACTTAGAGGAACTGTGTTATTAATAAACCTCTGGCTTTACATCGCTAATTAAGGTGTGCATTGTCATGCAATAAAGCTCTGAAGGTGAACCCCATGTGTTTGCAATCCCACGCTGCTTGTAGTGGGAGCTAGTCCTGCGTCTTGTTGCGTCCTGGAGTGGAGGTCAAGCAGGGGTCCATTATTTCAATGTCAAATGTAAATCTCAAGGTTCCGACCTGAAAGAATCGCGGGCCCAGACATTCTCTGTGCTCTCCAAACATGTTTAGATGAGGACCTCTTCCCCTGCTCTGCTCCTTCATTTCCGTCTGCTGCCGACTTGGGGCAAGTTGGAGGAGGGGGGGGGTGCGGGCATCCCATATAAACCCCTCTAGTGTGTTCTTCTCAGCAATGAATGCTAACAGACCCCTGGCTCTAATAATGCCTCATCTTGGAAAAACAAAAGAGGAACTCAACTATCTGAGCAAATTTCTGCCCCAACCTGAAAGAGCCCTCCTTTGACAGCGCAGCATTTGAAGACTAATCGTTTTTTCTCATGCAAAGCATGCTGTTTTAAGAGCCCGGGCCTTGGAAAGAGAGGGGGCTGTGTTTTAACAATACTCCGCAGGGAGCGAGGAACAGGGTTTGGGGAGGTGGGGGGCGAGTAGGGTTGAGGAGCGAGGGGGGGGGGTCTAGTTCTCCTTTGCTCCTCAGACAAAGCCCAGTTCCTTTCAGGATTGCATGGGGGTAGGGTACACGAAGAAGAGGAGGGCGCATCCAAGAGTTTGAGTTCCTGTTTTTTTTTTTTTTTTTTTTTTTTTTTTTCAAAAACAAAACAAAACAAGGGAATCCAGCTGTTTTTAATGACAGTTTGTCATCATGGAACCACCACCTTCCAGGGAAAAGTAGCGGCGACAGCCCTGGAAAGAAGTGGGCCTGAGAAAATATTAACAAGGACACGAGGCCCTAAAACGGCTTTAGCTATTCCTGCCAGGCTGGTGTTTTTATTAGGAGGGGTCGACACGCTTTAGAAATACATCTTATTCATAAAGAAAGCCAGGTTAGACTTCCCAAAGAATTCATTATGTTCCCCCAGATGCGGCTTTGCGTGCTGCAGCCGGCCCTCGGAGGACGCCGAGCGTGGAGCGCGACATTGTAAAGCCTCCCTTAGTGAGCATGGGAGTGCGAAGGGCTCCATTTGTCAAAGGTGCCGGAGTATTTTTCCCTCCTCAACACTTTCCCGGCTCAGTCTCAAACTCATTGTCTGAGCAAAGGCAGGACATTAGTCACCGCAACGCCACGGGAGCCTGCAGGGCTAAGGACCGCTGCTCTGGAGCTTTGCTGGGACAGAGAGGGGAGGAGAGAGAGGGGAAAGGGGAGAACGGAGGGAGGGAGCGGGCGAGCGAGCGGCGGAAAAGGTGAGGGAAGGGAAGGAAAAGGAGGAGGAAATGTGGGTGGATGGAAAGTGGGGAAGGGAGAAGTCGGGAGCGTGTGTGTGGGAGAGGGAGGACGACCGTGGGGGGGTTCGGAGGAGTGGAGTCTGCAGCTCTACCTCAGGGCTCAGTGTGTAAGCCCCTGTCTACCCCCCAAAGCTGCTTTCACAAAGAGATTTACAAGACAGGTCTCCGGTGTGCTTTGCTGCCCTGCATTATGAGCGAGTGTGCGCGGGGAAGTGTGTGTGTGTGTATGTGTGCGTTGGGGGGGGGGGGGGGGGGCGGTGGGGTCTTGGTGAAGTAGACCATTCTGTTTTTCAAGACGTGTTTTCTTTTTTTGCATCATTTATGCACGAATGATATTGAGCCAAATTTACCAATCCAGGCAGGTCAGCCCCCAACAGCCCCAGCGGAGCTGCGTGAATGGTGTGAATAGCCTCTTTCCCCCCTGGTTGCCCCGTGTGTGTGTGTGTGTGTGTGTGTGTGCAGGTGTGTGCATCCATGTGTGAACGTATTTCACAGATTCACACATACAAGGGATCCTGTTAGCTTTTGGAATTATTTATAAAGCCTGGCTTTTGTGTGGCGCTCTAAGTCCCTGTCTCCTCCCATTACTGCCTACGACTCTACCTGGGCTCCCCGCATGCCCCCAGACGCTGCTCCACCCCGCCGGCACCAGGAGCCCGGTCCGGCGTCAGAGCCGAGCCCCTAACGACTCGTCTTTCTTTGTGCAGACGCTGGTTAAACACATTAACCTCTGGAAACTTCTCGTTTGAAACGGCCCTAATCTACCGAGACACAATCCGTACCCTTCACAGGGACACGCAAAGTTCCCAACCCGTCCCACATGCCCTTGATTAGCCTCTAATCCAGGAGAGTTTTCCCCCCGTCTCCTCGCACGGACCGAGCGGGGCTGAAGGTTTTAGTGTTTTTGAGATGGTTTATGTTAATGTTGCCTTTATTGAAACAAGCTGGGATGTGATTATAGTCCCGCTTGGTACATATGAGCAGCGAGCTGCTCCAGTTCCCTCGTCTCCCTCCGGCATCGGGATCAATGCAAACCAACTAACGCGGGGTAATAAGCCATTAGTACACACATTGTTGGGGAGATTTACATACAATCGACCGGCGAACTTCTAAACCAGGTTCTGTGTCCTAGGGGTTAGAGTTATTGTATGTGTGAGTGCTTGGCTGTATTAATGTGTGTGTGTGTGACTGTCAGGCCTGTGTGATAGGTGCCAGATTGCGTAGCTGGGAGCCAGGTTGTCTCTGCTCGTCAGGAGAGCGCGGGGTGGAGGATGGGAGATGTTCCGATGATTACAGTACACCGTTCCTCTGATCTGATTCATCGCTAACTGTCTCTCCTGCAAAGGGTGAACTTATTATCCCTGTCTCAACTTCCACCGTGGAGCCAGCTGCTCTCCATGCTTCCCAATTAACCCCAGGCATCCGTCAAACACTCCAATTAAGGCCGCCGCCTCCTCCTCCTCCTCCTCATGAATTTATTTGCCTGCGTTAGCCAGCCTGGGATGCTGAAGCATGTGGACGCGAGCGAGCGAGCGAGCGATTGAGTGAGTGAGTGTTGAACATATTTGTTTAGGAGAAGTCCTAAGCAATGGCTTTTGCAGCTCCCTGATTTATTTGAGGCGGGGCTGCAAACAGCTGAACCGAGCAACTACGCCCAGATGTTTGGCGTCCTCATGGTGAAGTCGGCGGGCCTGAGGGGGCTGCCTCTCTAATGACAGTCTTGTTCCTCGCTCTTCATGCCGGGGCTTTTCATTTTTAGGGGGCCATTTTGTGACTGTGCGCTTTTCGAGTCCGTGCCAAGTTTCTCGGGTTTATGACGTCTCATTCCAGAGCGATATTGTCTTGGTACTTGAGCTGCGCGAGTGTGAGTTCTGCACCGTGCAAGTCGGCTTTTCAAAATCCAAGATATTCAGCTGTGCGTGTTTGATGCGTTTGGGTTTTGATGAGAGTGTGTGTGTGTGTGTGTGTGTGTGTGTGTGTGTGTGTGATTTAGTGTGCGTGTGTGTGTGTAGGTGAGGTACAAGTTTGGCAGCGCTGTAAAATCCTCTGAGACTGCTCGAGTGTGAGTGTGTGAGTGTCTAGAACCCACTGCACGGGGGGGGGAGGGGGGCCTGTGTGGCTGATATGAAAGTGAAGGGAGAGAGTTGTCTCCCGATGCCGCCGATGGGGGAGCCGTCAGGGAGCCCCAAGTCTCTGGGAGCTCCATCTGTCTTTGATCTCGCACCTCTAGACTCCGCATTACTCCGCAGAGCACGGCCTCACCTGCCGCCGATCCCGTAACCCACAGCCCCGGTTCACACGGAGGAGGCTCCGGCTGAACGCGCAGGCCTGCGCGAGGACGTCTTAATCCCTGATTAAATGATTATTCATAGGAGCTGATGTCTGGTCACAGTTGAAAGACATGAGTGAAAGTCCAAAACCTCAGCTGGCTCAGTACAATGATGTGAAAAGCAGGATGCGGTCCCTTTGAGCAGCTGCATCCAACACATGTTTTGCATTTTACCGATAAACCAACCGAGTCTTTGATAACGTGTTCAGCATCTTCTCAGGCAAACGGTTGTTTGTAAGTTGATGAACTCCTATTTAGGGTTTGTGTGATTCATTGTCGTTGGCTGAAGCGCAGCCGCCTCATTAGGAGCGTGTACATGGTGTGAGAGTGCTCCCTCCCCGCTTCCCTCCTCTCCATCACTGACATGTTGAGTTAAGGCCGGAGCGCCGATAGAGTGGCCTTATTTAAAAGGTATTTCTCAGCCTGTCTGATCAAAGATAAGGGGCGACGTGAAGATGCATCGGACCCATCCCGTTGTGCGTCTGTGGAATGTGTGACCCGGTGTTGCCCTTTTGGATCGCTTCCCATCCACACAGGAAGTCTAGCATTAAAGCCATGGCATCTCTTCATTTTCCCCTCCTCTCCTCCTCTCTCCCTGCATTCCTTTGACTGTCTGCAGCGCCTTTTAGGACAGCTTCATTCAGCATTCTTTTACATCCCAATCTGTTTGCCCTCCCTTCCTATCTTCTCTTTTCCCCCCATCTCCTCCCAGTCGGCCCCTGTTTGGGTCCAGCTTCATCACGCGAGAGCCAAACACCAAGACAACTTCATCTCATCCAATTTTCACCCCCTTAATTCGGTTTAGATGGCATGGCCGCGAGGGCCAGGGCGGGAATTAATAAGAGCCAATAAAGCTCCTCACCACTGGGGCACCGAGGCCAGTCTTTAAGTAAACATTATGACTTCTTGAGAGGGAATTCAGAGGCAGCCCTTGATGAATTGTGGCGGAGCTCGGGAAGGGCTAATTTCTCTGTTTGCCGTCCTGATGGGGCCGGCTAATAGGCCTTGCTTTGCCTGGCTGATTGTCTGCTGGCTTTATTATTGTGCATTATCGCACTGCCCCCTGGCTGTTGTTAGCGCTTGGCCCCGGAGACGCCGGTGCCTGTCATTAATCACAGGGCAACAGTGACGCACTCCGCTCAAACGCTTACCCAACGACATGGAGGAATGAGAGAGAGAGAGAGAGAGAGAGAGAGAGAGAGAGAGAGAGAGAGAGAGAGAGAGAGAGAGAGAGAGAGAGAGAGAGAGAGAGAGAGAGATATAGAGCTATAGCTAGTGCTCTAGGATCTATCTCGCGTCGATCTTCTACTCATAGCTCTCTCTCTAGATAGAGATAGAATGAGTTTCATTCACCAATTTACTCAAGCTCAACTGTGCTTTTTTTCACAATGACTCGAACCTGCAGCTGCAGCGCTCGCTCGCTCGCTCGCTCTCAGTAGCTGCCGCTCGCTGTTTCGCACGTCTCGCCAAGGCGTCGAGGATAAGAGGAGTGTATTCCACGGTCCCCTGGGCCGAGTGTGAGGGCCCTTTTTCTTTCTCTGAGCCATACCTGCTGCCACTGCGCTCACACAGGACCATCTATCTGCTTGATCCCTCTCTGAGTGCACGTGTGAGCAGACGGCGGAGAGAGAGAGATGTGTGTGAGGTTTTCATCAATACAGAACTCCTCTTCCTCCATCCTCCACTCACCGCCTCCCTGGGGTGCCTCTTATTTATGTTCTGCACACAGCAAGCGCACTTGCATACTGGAAGGGAGCACCTGGTGCATCTGCACTGTCGCACACTTCCCGTGGAAAGTGTCTCCGGCTCACGCAGACGCACGCATGCACATTACACCGCGTCGCGTGTATCCTTTCACTGTAAAAGGCGCGGCGACGGATGTTGTTGTCGCGCAGCGCCGCGTGAAGACGGGGGCTCCACACGCGCGAGGCTGCTTCCACTGGAGATGAGAGGCCCGGTGGAAGCGCACACACCCGCTCTCCTGTGCTTTTACAGCATGTGCAGGGCCAGTGGAAGCTGAGGAGCGCCGCAGCACGGTGTGATTTTTTTTTTTTTCCCCCAACAAGTGAGTTTCAAGCGGTTGTGAGGCTGCGGTACACATGAAATCTAATTGTAGTTGTGTTAAACTTGGCAACTTTCAGGAAAAACTCCTGTCTGTGTTTTTTTTTTTGTCTTGGTAGTGTTTTGCTGAAGTAATACGTTGCATTGTTTGCTTTGGCCTCCAGTAAATAGCTGAAGCAGCATATTGTGAAGACTCAGGAAACCTGTGTGATCAAACAAAGGCCCCAGCGTTTAGCTTGGGACGAGCAGGGGAAACCAATCCTGCAGAACTGGGCCAAGACCGCAACAAAGCTGCCCCATAACCCATTGTCTAGCCTCCACTGCCGCACAGCCCCGACACAAGTCAACAAACGCAAAGTCAAAATATATAAATAAAGACTTTAATAAGCAGGGGCTGCAGGGAAAATGTGCAAGATTTCCATTGTGCCACGCGCTTTATTTGGCCCTTATCTACTGGGTAGTGAGTGTAAGCGTTCCGATTACATCGTGTGCGTTTGTTACCCAGGAATGGGAGACGCTCGCGACGCGCCAGGTCCCTCGCCAGCTCGCCAAAGCGTCTTAAGTGGAAAGGTCTGAGGGACCAAGACGCATGCGGAGATAATCATATTAGCGCTGCTGAAAGCCACCGACGGGCCACGTTGTTGCACTGTTTGTCCTTGAAAAATGACAAACGCTTCCCATTTGCGCAGACGTTGAATTGTCATAGGTTGGAGCATGCGTTCATGAAAGCGGCCCCGGAAGTCGTTTTATGGAAGCATTTCATCAATAACCGCAATAAACGTATCAAATATGTCGAAACGCAACTGTAAAATTGTGGTGGGATAATATAGAAACATGTAAATGACAAACAATGCAAATAGCTCAACCATGTCCCACCGCACAAAAGGGTGCGAAGGCCCAGCACTAAACCAGTTTGCACGTGCATATCTGGCATTTGATATATGTGTGTGTGGCGGGGTGTGACTAATTCCTGCTAAATGGCCTTTACTTGAGGGGCTGGTCCCCATAAGCTGTAGGCCAGACTTAGTGCCATCTGGGCACAATGTTAAGTTTCAGTGGAGAATGGGAAGCGCTGCCACCAAACCCCTCCAGGGCCGAGGGCAGCATGCAAGGCTACGTATGTGATTTCCTCAGAAAGCCACTGACTTTGAGCTTTTGAACCTGTGACAGGTCTTCCAACCACCAGCAGCCACTTCCACTGCCTCCTTAAGGGGCCTCCTCCCTCTCTGACCTTATGCAGCCCGAGCCAGCATACATCGCTTTATTGCTAAATCCAGCTAATCTTGCTGAAGGGCCCAGATTCTTCCCTCCTCCTCGCCTCCGAGTGTTTCAGTTATTCCAGCTGTGCAGCAGCCCTTAATGTTGTTGGCATAGCTGCACAATGTGCAGAGCATACATCGTACACACAGGAAAACATGTGCAGGCACGTAGGGGCACAGCGAGGTGCAACACACACACACACACACACACACACACACACACACACACACACACACACACACACACACACACACACACACACACACACGCTCCTCCCTTTCGCCATTCATTTTCTCTCCCTCTTATCCCACTTTTGCTCACAATCTCCCTCAATCGTCTCCATCTCAAATCTCTCCCCTCCCCTCTAACTGGCTGTGCCTCGGTGTGTTTGTGCAGTGTTGATAAGCCTAAGATAGCAGATCTCGGTGGTCGCTGATGTAATGATGATGAATGCCGCGCCGCTGCCAGTCTCCCCCCTCAGGGGGCCCTCGACACTGAACAGTCGCCCTAATGAAATGAACACAAATACAGTGCTCGTCTGCGAGGGGGGGCAAATCTAAAAAGACACTTCAACAGTTTATATAGAAATATCCCCCAGGTTCTAGGTGTGTGTGTGTGTGTGTGTGTGTGTGTGTGTGTGTGTGTGTGTGTGTGTGTGTGTGTGTGTGTGTGTGTGTGTGTGTGTGTGTGTGTGTGTGTGTGTGTGTGTGTGTGTGTGTGTGTGTGTGTGTGAGAGAGGGAGTGTCATACATTCGCAAACGTGATCCTGACCAACACAAGTGTAGGTTGCACCTTGAGCAGTATCATGAAATTAAGCTTGTACAGACACCGAAAAAACAAAGCCCACTTTTTTTATGCTGTTAGCAGTCGCTTAAGCTTGTGTGAAGGGAAAAAAACTGTTTTTTTCCCTATCAAAGCAAAAGTTTATTTTAGTGTTTCACTTTGATGTGTACAATTTGCAGATGACTTTCAACTCGGCGCCTTTGTCACCGAGGCGTATAATTTATGTTAAATTGATTTGCTTAATGTGCTTATGAAATAAGAAGGTTTTTTTCCAAGGGAACAGTCTGAATTGTGGTATTTTAAACCTGTTTAATCGCCTCCCTTTCTGTGTGGAAGGATTATAGTATAGCACAAATAAAGATACACCCGCTTTCTCTCTCCTCTAATTGGGTGGAGGGCAGACGTTTCAGTGGAAGGACATTAATATGAAATTTACATTTATTGTGGGTAACGACAGCAACTAATGCCTCGTCTGTCACACTGAGGCCAGATGCTGATGCACGGATGCTTATTTCTCAGCTGACGGATGTGAATGCAAAAAATGTAATTGCACAACACTCGTAACGGCCACGGCCTCCCTCCTGACAAACTGCAGTGACGTGGCCGAAGTGAGCAGCACAAAAGGGGGAATGCGAAGGCGGGAACATCTGCAGGACTGGGTGTGGGCGTCCAGGTCGGAGGGATTATGGGTGAAAAGGTCCTGCTTTTAATTGCTGCTTTGGAACTGTGGCCTGCCTGGTGGAGCACAAAAGGCTGGTCAGACACGCTTCACTGGCTCGGACTTGTGAATATTTGCCCCACCAGTGGAATGCCTCTCTTTCTCCTCGCCCCCACAAGCCCCCAGTCCTGACCCTCATATTTACTGCCCCCCCCCCTCTCTCTCTACTCTGATCACCTGAGGGGGGCTGAGAAAACACTGTGTGTGTGTGTGTGTGTGTGTGTGTGTGTGTGTGTGTGTGTGTGTGTGTGTGTGTGTGTGTGTGTGTGTGTGTGTGTGTGTGTGTGTGTGTGTCTTCCACCACGCTGCCTTTGCTCAGGTTCATTCTAATGATGTAACTCCAGTTTCAAAGAGGAAGACCAAAAGTTTCTCTGATCGTTTCACTTCCTGGACGCCAAGGAGCGGCGCCTACAGTACGAGTGGTTATCAGCACATACACTCTACATGTGCTGCACATTGATTAACCAGCTCAGGCTGCACAAAAAAGAGAAATGAAAGCATCCACTCTATCAAACGCGTGCAACACTGATTTGAGACAATATCTGTGCAAGCGGGACAAAAACGTCTTTAGTTGTGGATGACGGCTACACATGTATTCATGTGGGAGTGATTAGAGGACGAGCTCTTGTTTAATTCTGTTTTGATTGGTAGGGGGGTAATTGCATTGTTTCTTTTCCCCCCCTTTCCTTCTTTTTGTAAGCCGGCAATTGCTTACAGATGTTGTTGTCGGGTCAGAATGGATGACAGACTCTGGTTTTTCAGGGGGTTGGGGGGAAAAAACAAACAAAGCGCACAGTGTTTGTCTGAAGTTTACCCCTCACCACTTCCCCCTTTGCCTTCCCTCCTTGGGGAGTTAGTAAAAATCGCCCTCCCCTCGTCTTTTCTCTTGTAGCTTCAGCAGCTCCCCTGTTTGCATTACAGCCGACTTTACTGTTGGCCTTTGTGTCCGTGCATGTTTATTCGGTGGGAGACAATTAAATAGTACAAACAGGTAATTAGCTGGTCTTTACTGGAAAGAAAATGTGACTCAGACTAAATATTTCCATGAATTATGGCGCCTGAGCAAAGCTTTTGTAACGGACCGAGTGAAACTGTCCTGTACTTTGTGTAAATGGGCGGTTATGGTGCATCACTTTGTTGTCTCCATAATCAGAGACCTTCATGACCTAGATACAGCTCAGTTTGTAGACATCCTCTGAGGTGCTGAACTGAGCAGCATGTCTGCCAGACTGTTGGCTGAACCCCTTCTAAACCCACAGACAGTATTAACTTGAACCACCTTTATTCTTTGAAAGAAAAATTGCCCGGCACCATGATATTCCCAAAAGGGCCTTCAAACAAGCCTTGTTTTTTCAGGACTGTGAATGTTTCTCTCTCTGTGGTATCCCCTGAAGGTTTCTTCTTTCTCTCTGGAAAGACTGCTAGAGCAGGATTATCAGTTTATCCACAAACCGCCTTCACGTCTTTTCTGAGATGTAACACGTCGGCAGGATGTCCTGCCTCGCTGTGTTTATAGAGTTGTTGGTTTTTTGACAAGAAGTCAGAAGTTTAGTGTGACACAGTTGAAAATAAGGTGAGGATGTGAGATTTTAGAATGTGCCTGGGCCGGATTTAAAATAAATTATAGCCTCTTTTATCTTTTTTCTTCATGTCTCATCCATCTCCTCCTTTCGCCCCTGCCAGTTATCCCGTCTCCATGAGGTATTGAGGAATGAGCAATCGCTATGGAAACCCACTCCCAGGCCAGTTCAGCAGCTGAGAAGAAGAAGAGGGTGGAGACCATTGTGGCGACCAAGGGCTCATCAGCACGGAATGACATCAGTGAGAAGGCCGTGGCCTCCAGCACCACGTCAAACGGTACGCCGGACGTCTAACTGCACACTCAGCCACTGTGGTTTAATGTAAATATCATTTTGGGCCGTTGGAACACACCCGGTTTGGGAGATCGCTGCAATAGTCAGATTACTAGTTGTGAAGAAAAATAAAAGGCACAAACCACCCGGAGGTTGGTCACGGGTAAAATCACTGTGTAGATGTTATTCAAGTCACCATAAACAGTGTTCAAACGTCATATTTGTGTGCAGAAATCTAATTGTTTTTGCAGGCTCCGACCGAATTAAATGTTTTCCATCCAACCTCAAGTTTCTTTCTGGGTCACGAGGCTTGCAACATCTCATTTCATGATGTCTTCCAGACCTCTGAGAACTTGAAACGTAGCTACAGTACTTCACCTGCCATCTCTCAACATATCTGCGCGTGGGATCTTCTGGGGACGCAGGAATGTTTCTGTACCCATGCTCGCATTACTCCAGGAAGACATGGTCTCACTCCCTCACATGCACATGCTAGCGCTGCCTCCTGGTTATGGGTGTTTATCTTCCTCGCGCTCTCGTGGCTCACAGCGAGTCACGCACAGCGTTCACTGGTAGCAGAACTTTGTCATGTTTACATAGCAATGTCTTCAACACATGCTATTAAAGGCGGCGGAGATCTTACAGTTCATTAGGCCTGTCGTCATTCAGCTTTTCATTCTCATTTTCGATGCTGCGCTGCCTTTCTTCCCACTGGAAGCCTTGGAGCATCAAGCTTAAGTCATAACAAAACCAGAGTTGAGATCACCACGGGCCTAAGCTGCAGCTGTGCTCATTAGCAGCGGGAGGATTTGGAAGGTTTTTGGGTACGGAGGGCCGGCTCTGTAGTAGCGGGAGCCGGTGGCCTGAGTTTTCCATCACCCAGCTCAAAAGTGCTGATGTCAAACGCGATAATCCCACATGCGAGCGGGAGACAAACAGCGCTGGAAGCGGGTAAATAAGCTGCGTTTGCTCCCCATATGGGAGTTATCACAGGGATTGGATAAGGTAATGCATTCTGAAGCATCTTGGGAACACTCTCGCTCTTACTCATTCCCAGATGGCCGGCGCTGTTTTATTAATTAAAGGGACAGCGCGCAAAAAAAGAAATGTCGTGGAAAAAGCATGGAAGTAATTTGGCCCCGAGAATGTGGATTTTTTTTTTTTTTTAATGTTCTGGTAATTACAGTACAGAACGGGATAATGTTTGCCTTGAAAACCTCTCTGAGGAGTTTCCTGCAGCGACCCTTCGTGAGACGACGCTGCAGCTTTGAGGGACGTTGCACTCCCTTAAATACAGTAGTCTCATAATTCACTTGACGAGGGGGAGGTAAGATGCGTATCAGCAGAGAATGGACCCTTTTAGATCCCGGTCTTGCTCCTGAAATCATAAGATAGCTTACACATTCCTCCGTGGTTATAATTACGGCGCATTCCCAAGTTGCCCCTAGACTTCATAACCTCTTATCAGGTGTAACCCTACACTCACCTCAACTTTAACCCCCGTAGCCTCTGCCCCGCCGCTTCCATCCCAAACAAAAGGTAATTGTGAGCAGCTGTGGAACCCCAGCGACCCGTTCTCCATAGGTAGGCCCGGCGAAACATTCCCCCGTCAGGCGGAGGAGCCCCTGATCTCTGGCAGCGGAAACCCCGTGGCGCCTCTGCGACGATGAGCTGTGGAAAAAGTCTGACGTAGGAGGGGCAGACGTCCACCACGCCTGGGGTCCGATCCCACCTCATAGCTGGACCTTTAGCCAATTTTTTTTATTGCGTTCAAAAAGTTCATTCTCAACTTTCTTTTCTACTCCGAGTAAAACAGGCTCGGAGTAATTATCGAGTCCTGGCAGAGCGTTCCCACGTGGTCGGCTAAAAGGTGGCTTCATCCTGCGTGCCATTCGTCTCCGCGCCCCCTCCTCTCGTACTGGCGGCTCAAAAGGGCCGACTGTGCCGCAACAATGCTGTGATTGGTGCTCTTTAGGAGCGGTCCAGTGGGGGGGCTCTCCCCTCCCACCCTCATCATTCGGCGGGCAGGTGGACCACAAAGTCCCTTGATTCTTTTGTTGGATTTGAACTAAAAAAAAAAAAAAAAAAAGAAAGGGGAGGGGGTGTCCATGCTTCTTGGTTGAATAAAAACTGTCGTCATGGGATTATTTGCTAATAAAAAAGGAGAATAAAAACGAAGCTGTGGCCTGAAGGGAGGGAAGAGGCGAAAGTTCAGTCCAGACCAGGAGTTTTGGATGCAAACAAGTGCAAGCAAGTGTTAAGCTTTCATGGGGGTTATAGTTGAAACCCTTTAAAAATAAAGCGCAAGTGTTTAAAGACGAGCAAGTGCACTCGACCTCCTTTGAAAAAAGTCTTCTGTTGGGAAGAAAAGGAAGTAGGAGGGAGATAGAGGATGACTGAGGGGCCGCCTTCTTTTTAGGCAGCCATTTAAATGATCAACAGTAAATAGAGGGGAATGTCATCTGACAGAAATAAAGTTCCCGTTAACAGCAGGGATGGAAAGTAATTTACAGATACGCTGTCCCCACCATCTTTGTGCCTCCCAGATAAGGTTTCATTTCAGAAACGGATAGGAGACATTTTCACTTACGGGCCCCCATTCTGGGACACCTGTGATAACAGCTTGTGGACCCCTAATTGAAAATGGGTTTCAAAATGGATTTTCACTTTTCTTTCCCCCCCCTCCCCTCTTCATTCACCCTCCCCTCCCTCGTGACTAACCTCCCTCCACCCCCATCAACACCCAGCTCCTTCCCCTTTTTTTATTTTTTTTCCTTGGCGTTCCTGTGTCGTTGGCAGCGGGAGAAGGGAATAAGGGAGGGAGGCATGAGGGAAACGGAGCGTTGGGAGCACACCATCCCTCAGCCGGTGTCACCGCTATGACAGCCGTGTGATCCGTCTTATTAATGAAATCATTGATCACTTGATGGGACTCATAATCAACTGTTTCTCCACTTTGTCCGGCCCAGTGCCTTCCTCCTCCTCCTCCTCCCTTCTCATGTTGCCACCTCTACTTTTCTAAATCCCTCCTTTTATTCCCACTATTAGATGATCTTTGGCGTTCTGATAATTGTGCATAATTAGAGATTAACATTAACAACAACGTCACAGTAACTTGATTCAGCTTTGGGAGAATTGGCGAAAAATACCTCTATATACACTTAAATTTTAATTACAATATTTCAACAGTTGTACTGTTTGCGCATCATAACTGGTAAAGGTTGATCTCTGCCATCTGTGTTTGTGCTGTATGTATTTCACGGAGACCAGAGGAAGCAGGGGCCCCTCTGTGCTGCCCTGCTCTGGGCTCTGCCTGTGGGGGCTAATGAGAGAGGACTGATGGAGGGATAAGGGACCTCATGGGAGCTCTGGCTGGCCCACGGGTCAAACAGCACAATGGAGGAGGCGTTATAGAGCCTGACACACCACCCCGCACAGGAAAACCTGCTTTTACCGTCAAAGGACGTCTGTACTGTGCATAAATAATACATAAAACTTAATCTATTACCAGAATTACATAAAAGGAAGCAGTAATTCACCTTACAAGCTGGTTTTCACGATAGTACGTCACAAGGGTTTAGAACCAAATATAAAGTGTTCCTGTAGCTTAGAGTAGATGTGAACACAGAGGCGCAGTGCTTGGTGAGCCATAGCAATTTTATGGACATCTGCACTGAAAGCAATTTCCTGCAGCAGCAGGGTAACGCGCTTTGGCAGCGCCGCAGCACGGCGGCCTGAGGCGCAGGATTAGCTTAGCCTCGCCGCTACTCAGGGCAGAGGGGGAGCCACAGCTGGCCGGCCCGGCCCGGCCTGGCTGCTCCTCCGCCTGCTCGGATCGGCCCACTGGAGCGCCGCTGCTGGAAGACGCACATAAGCCACTGCCTCGGGACGCGTGCATGCTGCGGGGATGCTGCCAGAGCCTCACTGTAGTGGAATTGCATGTTTGGTTTTGGTCAGCGCTCCATCAGTGTTACTTGTTGTGGCATATGCCACAGCCTTGACCTTACTGACCCCAATGAAAAGTTTAAGATGAACCCTGGCCTGCGGAATTTACGAAGTCTGTGTTTGAGACCGAAGCCCCAAATTACAGAAAGAGAAGAATTTCTAAGTCTAATATGTTGTGATAGTGAAAGCTGGCTACTACAATGGCTCCGTAGTGGCTCCTGAGGTCATTTTCACTGACATGCTGAGAGTCTTAGAAGCTTCAGAGTCAGAGGTCATCGGGGTGAGAGACCAGTGACCAGCCTTACAAAGACAAATCAGCCCGTGTGAGAGGATTGGAATAAGTCAACCACAGATCTCGCTCCTCTCAGACGCAGGGGCGACAAAGGGCCCCATAAACTCATAAACCCATAAAGGAGGGAAACAGTAGTTGATTTTGCTGCCACTCTGTCCATTTGTCAGGAGGCATCAGTGGCCTCCCTCCTGCCAGGGGGAACAAAGGAGGAGTGTCCTGACCCCACGGGAAGGATTTATTGGGGTGTGTTCCACAGTTGGCTTCTTGTTCAGCGGGACGGAGCGGATGAAACGGCAACCAGCGAATATACTAGTACGAAACTTTCCATTTACATTCATGACGTCTAATTAAGCCAAACATGCAGAAGTACGTGACCGCATGAAGTTATGACGAGTCTAAAAGCAGCCTGTTTCAAGCTGTGTGATCAAAACCCACTTTAAGGTTTTACTTTAAGGCCCTACATCCTAATCTCTATCCCCTGACCTCCACACCCCCTGGGCCTTGACTCTCATCATTTTCCCTGCTCGCCCTCCCCGTTCCCGCCCAACTCTCTCCCTTGCAGTGCGAAAGAGGAGCTAGGATCAAAGGCCATAAACTATGGCGGTGATTTCTGGTGATTGATTAGAAGCAGAGGGTGAGAAGCAGCAGCAGCTCCCTCCCCTCCACTCTTTCCACCCTCCGGTGCTGTGCATGCGTTCTCCCAGGGCTCTCGTAAATAGCTCAGGCTTCAAGTGTGAAAAAAGCGGCCGTGATTGGCAGAGAGCGCCCAGAAACACATCCGCGCCGGCGCGACTCGGCCCGCTTTTCTATCTCTTCTTCCTGGATGGCAGGGGGGTGTCAGCTGATAAGTCAGTTGCTTGGATCTGGGGTGGGACAGTGTAATCCCCTCGCCCTGGTCTGCTCACAGAGCTGGAGGAAAAGAGCAGAGGAGGAGAAGAGGAATTGATTTTCAGAGAGGGGGCATGCGGAGAATTGAACTCAGATGTGTAGCGGAGTCGGGGTTTGAAGGAGTCATTCTACTTGCGGGGAAACAAACGTCTGTAGCTTACAGCGGCGGCGCCATGCAATCTGAACTTGAACCAGTCCTTCTAATGTTAATCAATTGCATAGCTGTCTTTCACCATTCGCTCCCCCGCCTTTCTCTCCCCTTGTCCTCAGCACAGCGCAGCCCTAGGGCTGACAAGCCAGTGGTCCTGTGAAGGTATTTTAATAGGCCACGGCCATTCAGTGGCATTGAGATTAATGCTTGAGCTGAGTCTCTCTCTCTCTCTCTCTCTCTCTCTCTCTCTCGCGTGCATGAGACAAACACATGCACCTCGCTCTCTCGCCGTCTCTTCCGCCCTGCTTGATCTCACCTGGAGCTGCGAGTCTAATGATGTTCGGAGTGTGGGCCTCGCAGCGACAGCTCCAGTCCCGGGGAGATGTGTCTCATGTCAGACTTTGCGCCAGACAGACTCCAATAAGAAAAGAGGGGGGGTGGAAGGGGTGGCAGAGGAGCGGGAGAGGTGTTCTTCAGTGGAGCTGGAGCAAAGCCAAAACTAAAAGTGCAATTCTCCAAAGGTTTTGTTTTCCCTCTGTGGTATTTACAAAGTGATTGAGCACATTTTTGAGTGTCATGAAATATCTAATTACACCTTTTAAAAGCTTTTTATCCTCCACATGCTTTAAGATATATTCACACACACACTGCACAACGTAGATACCCACAAACACATACTCACTTATTTTTCCTCACTTTCCTTGACGACTGTACACACATGCTCGGTGCAGCTGGAGGAAGGGGCTGTCATTATTAACTGTTTGGTGACCTCATGACTTCATCCTTGGTGCTGTCAGAGGCGGCCCACATTATATCTCCGCTGGGCTCAATGGGCTCTTTGTTCTGGCTTGGCTCTGGAGTAGCTCAGCATGGGGCTGCGTGAGTCCAACAGTCCCACTGCAACTCTGAAAGGAAGGTGGAGGGATGGGTGTAGAAGTGGAGTCGATGGGGAGAGGAGGAGGCACGGAGGGAGGGATAAGGGAGATTTGAGGAAAGACGTGGGAACGCGGGGAGACCTGCGAGAGTGAGGGATGAGAGAGGCGATCCAGAGCGAGCAGCGAAACCATTAGTGGGAGGAAAGTGAGAATGAGACAAATGAGGTGGGATGCAATGCAGGAGAAATGAAGAGGAACAGCTACATGCTACAGGTGAATCCCAAAACGCTTGGGAGCAGTCACTGATTTATTCTGGTAAAAAAAATAACACACAATATGAAGGCAACACGTCCGCCGAGCTGCAGCAGCCTTCCTCGTGTGGAATGTGGGATTAATGGCAAAGTAATGCAGAGATTAGAGAAGAAGGCGCGAGTGGAGCCGGAGAGAAGGATTCCGCTGGCGGGAATGACAGGAGAGGTCATACATGAGGAGAGCTCATTACTGAGAGGGGAGGAGTGGAGGAGGCGAGGACAAGGACAGACGGATCATGTTAAAGCAGGAGATACGGCGAGGCCCGCTTTACACGTGGGTGACGGGACGCTTCCAGCCGCCGGATCTGCAGCCTTCACCCTGCAATCTGCCGCCCGCTGCATTTATCTAATCATATATTCTGCCTGGTTCCTTCTGCCTCCTTGCCTCCCACCTCCTGCCCCTCTCCAGCAGACGGTGGTTTAGTCTGTTTGGCCAACATGTCAGATCCTCTAATCTGCAGGGCTCTCCCTGCCTGCAGCAGACGCCGTAATGACGGGGTCCACGTCTCACCTGTACTTTTAAGGGGAGCGGGCCCAATTGCACCCAGTTTATTAGGCAGCGACTTCATTCATCAGGTGGGGCTCAGGTCAGGGACTTTGCAGGGAACACAGCCCAGCTGTCATTCATAGTGATAATAACATGTTGCAAGGCAAATGATGATTGATGGGTTTATAAAGGATTCTTTGTGAGGCGACTTGGCACCTTTTGGGGTCTCGATGGAAAGAAAAGTGTGGAAAACGGGCACATGTTATTTTAAATAATTAATGTGTCAAGCTGTAAAGGGGAAGCGTGGATTTCGTGTTTTTAACGCAGGGTGACTTCATGCGCGGGCAGAACAGCCCCTCATTGTGGGAACACGGCGAAGGAATCAGTTCTCGTCTGTTGCTCCGCGGCGTTTGGCTTGTAGCTCGCAGTCCAAACGGTTAATGCGCCTCGCTGAAAAGGCCTTATGTCCAAATGTGATGGGTTACAACTGTAAGCGCTACCAGCTGCGGCATCAAAGGCCAGACGTGCTGTTCGTTTAACCCAGATCTGTCACGCTCGCGCGTAGCCCGCGCCTCAACCTGCGTCGACGTTCAGCAGAAGGCGCCGGTCTGCGGCTGATGTAGAGCTGTGGATGCAGGCGAACGCCCATCGGTTATCAAGCGGAGAGGTGTCACCGGTTACCGACTCGGCTGCGAATACAGATTGGCGTTACGTAACAGCTGGCGAGGCTTCAACCGTCAGTTCTCAGCGCGGCTGGAAAGCACAAGAAGTTTAGTTTAGTTCTTTTCTGCTCTTGAGACTCAGACATTTACAGAAGTGATGCAGAAACATTATTTAAGAAGCGCAAACCGGTTTCATCCTTCCAGCCTGCACGTCGACTCTTCTTTCCAGAACCCATCAACACAAGCCCAAGTTCATATTAAATCGATGCTGTCGCCTCCTGAGTGCCGTGACTGCTCCCCCTACCGAGTTGGAGCGGTGCAGGAGCGCTGTCATGGGCAGAGCGTAATGCAGCCGCATGCAGCGTGCACGCGAAGCGCGTTCCAGCTCCCAGCGTGGACGTAATCATTTCAAACGCGGCCCTCGAAACAGTTTAATCTCTGTTTGCTGAGCTGCGTAGCAGGTACAGCTCAGGCGGTGAATTAGACAGACAGATCAGAACATCCGAGGCTAATCGCCGCGGAAGTGAGTGGGAGAGAGCGAGTCCACGCAGGACTCAGGCGTTCACCAGTCATTGATAAAGTGCTTAGCAGCGGGAAAATTAATGAATCTGGCCTGACTGGGAGAAGGGGGCTTGGCGTTGGAGGGGAGGGGGAGGAAGAGGACTAGGAGGGCGATTGGGGGGTAATCCTGTTCCAGCTAAATGGCTGATCCCTCTCATTCCTTAGATATAAAATGTCAAAAGTTAAATTAGCTCGCTAGCCGCAGATAGAAGCTAACATGCTTTTAAACAGCATCCCCCTCTGGGATGTGGGGCAGGTGCCTTTGAAGTGTCTAATTATCCGAGACCAGTAAGTGATGCCCAGTTGTCTTAGTGGAGGCCTCCCAGCCTCATACCGGTCTGATGCTAAACACACAAACTGGGATGTGTGCGATTTTACATTAATAAATATATTAAAAACCGATTCAAACCACTGAAAGTTGAGCAGAGGAATGTCATGATCTTGCTGTGAACTGAAAGGTAGGGAACGTCCACAGTGGCTCTTTAAATTGCGTTTGATGCTCAAATTGCTGTATTATTATTTTTTCTATTTTATCCCAACTATTGGCTCTGTGTTTCTTTGCCTTGGCTGCGCGTGCATTTCTCTTGGCGAGCCGCTCCTAATCTGAGTGCCACAGACTTGGTCTGGATCACTCTGGGTCAGAAGTGGGATTCCAATGCTGAGGCCCAGTGGAAAGCTGGCCCACTCCGGTCTGGTGGGCAGCGAGCCCAGATTTGCCCTGAAAGACCACTTTACCAAATGGACATCGCTCCGTCCCGCTCTGCCTTTGCACTCAATCACTTTGTATTGTTGCAGAGGACAGTGAAGGCAACTAACAGGTTACGGCTGATCATAGGGCTCGTGACTCTCCGAAGCGATGCTAATACACTGTATAAGCCAATCACACCACTTAGTGGCATTTTTTTGCTTTGAAGCCTTGATCAAATGCATCTTTTGCTGTTTGATTCCTCAAAGAATGTAGGCCAAGGTGCCCTTTTGAGTGAAAAACCTTAAAAGCCATAACTATCCATGGTCAGAAATGCATCAGTGTGCATTTTACAGTCACGCTTTCAGCTCCCTCGCTGCAATGCTCATTGCTCCCTCACAATGTGGCCCTGATGAAATGGTAGTGGGGTTTCAGGCTGCTCTATGGTGGGCCTGTGCCCCTAATGGGTGAATGAGGGTAGCTAGGGGGGAGGCGGCAGCTTGGCACCACGCGCCCCTGCTGTGAGGCTGATTTGAGGTGAGCGCAGGCGAGGAGGAGGGAGCCGGGGCCAGCTTTGATTTGCGCCTCCCCGCCCCGGGGCCTGGAGACTGGGGCTGAGAGATGCTGCGGAGCTCCGGGTGCGTCCCAGCAGACCCCCGGCGGCAGAGACGGCAAGATGGTCCGTGGAGCAGGGGGGCGGGGGGGCGCCGACAGCCAAATTGAGACGTGGGAATCCTCGCGTTTACCTAGATGAATATTGAAGAGGGCGTTTGCGGGCGCTGTTTGGGAAAGCGGGAACATCCGGACCTGCCTCTTTGCAGTTCGTCCAGACATCAGTCACACACTGACGGTTAAATAATTAACCGCTGCGGCTTCACTCTGCTGAGACAGAATCAAACATGAGAGCAAAGTTGGAGTAAGTGAACTTTATTGTGACTAGGGATCAACGGCTATTATGCCGACTAATACTAGGGTAATGACCCGATTATGAGCTTCTGACATTTAGAGCCTTCGTTTGTCAGGGAGCTTCTTGAACCGCACCCTTTTCAGGCAGATAGAGAAAGGCCCGTTAGGATTCAGTAACCTTCACATAATGCAGGACTGAACTCTGTTTTGGGGAAGGCATCAAGCTCCTAGTGGCACTTAAGCCAAGAAGTTGATCAGAAAAATATCTCGCACAATTGCGGTAATCCCCAATGTTCTTGTTGTGTCGGGTTTGGTGGAGTGTGAGCAGCCTCGCTCTCCCTCGTCTTTCAGTCTGCTCTAATCGTGAATGATTCCCTCTGTCTATAGCGCCAATGCCGGGGCCGGTAAATCAGGTACATAAGCCTAAGCCGCTTGGAGAGGTGCTCTTATTAAACTCTAGCCAGCTGCTGGAATTTTTCTTCCCCCTCTCATTGTTAATTGGGGAGTCTCGAATCTTTCCCGGGAGTTGATTTGCAACAGAAAGGAGGGAGGAAAAAAAAAGGAGCAAGAGATTATTGCACAGGAGGAGAGGGGCTTTGAAGAAGTGTTTTGTGATTTCACTGTATGTCCTCCACTCCTCTCCTCCTTGTTCGCTCTCCATGTGCTCCCCAGCCAAAAGCTGTCTGTGCCACTGACAACGGCGCTTAGAGAAGTTCGAAGGTGGAACTCAGCGCATGTCGGGATTTGGCTCAGAGGTACAACAACACCTCCTCTGATGTTTTGGGCTTTTAAGCGAAGGCGGTAGCGGCAGGGAAAGAGTGGCAATGTGCAATGGCCCTTTGTGAACCTATGGAACATACATGCCCCCGGCTTTGGAGCCCCTGACTGGGTTCAGGCTGGAGGGCAAATCAGATGCTTGAGAAAGGACAGATTGGCATGTGGAGAAACAGCAACTCTTCATAACCTCTGCCTCTAGAAAATAGCGTAAAACACAACAAGCCAAGGGTTTTGTTTCTCTTTTCATTCCTTTCAATTGGCTGGGCACCCTTAACTTTAGCCCCCCACTTGTTCCAGAGCCCGGCTCTCAGAGGAACTGGCCCCACTCCATATCTCATTATCTCTTTTAAAATTTCACTTTGTCATCGCATCCACACTCGCTTTCATAGCGCCGTATTAAAGGCCATGCATAGGGGTTTCTCTGAAGGTATTCGAACCAGCGCTTTACAATGGAGACCCCAGACAAGGGGCGGGGGGATAAAGGGAGAAACCTGGGCTTTAGGAATTAATGAGTGGCTTGCTGGGGGTGAAAGATGGATGGAGAGCGAGCGAGGGAGAGGAAGAGAGGGCGCATTTGTACGGAGTTGGAGAGTGAGAGAGGGGAAAGAGTAGCAAGGGAGGAAGAATGCAGGAACGGAGGACCAGGTACCATTATAGCGGCAGAGAAAGCTCCTGAAATACTAGAGCTGGGGCGTGTGCTCTGATCAGGACGGCAGTGAGCACAATTACCTTCTTTTCAAATCCTTCAGTGACACTGCGGGAGGAAGGAGGACTTTGAAACTTGAAAGGCAGGAGCTCGCTTTCAACCTCAAACGCGAGCAGGAAAGGGCTCTGAAATTTGTTCAGTGCTCCCCATCCACCATTAGCTTGTTTCTTCCTCTCGCCTCCAGGCATTTAAGCGCTTTTTGAAAAGATGTTAAGAAATTCAATCACCATAGAGAGAGAGCGGGATAGTTCTCTTTCTGTTTTTTTTTTTTTTTTTTCAGAGGCATGCTTTCCTCTGGTCCACAGAGGACCAGCCTGCTGCTTTTGTGTTGGGCTGAATAGACCTGCAAACTGGTAGAGGACTGGATGCAGCAACCATGGGAAAAGAGAGGGGAATAAAGAGGAATGAAAAATGAGGGAGGGAAACAGGGAAACGCTCTGTTGGGCTGATGGTCAGAGTTAGAGACGTGTTGCAAGGTTGAACTTTTCAAAGTTGCATGTGTTTACCCGAGTTTGCTCCGTCTTCATTAGCCCAGTTTTGACAGATACTGGTATACGTGGTATAGGAATACAACAACTTTCCACCAGCAGGTTGGAGAAGAGCGGAAGATGATCTTGACTCGGAGTCAATTGACCCTTGAGCTGCCGCGTGTTTGTTTAACCATTTAAGGTGCTATGAACTGAAGTAATGAAGCCCCTTAAGGTGGTATATGGCAGAATGATGAACCCCCCTGTGGGCTTGCCATAGCGACAAGAGGGGGATGGTGGGACTGTGACACGGCTGTGATTGAACCATTAGTCGCTTGACCTCCCTCGGAGAAGAGAGAACAGTCTGAACAGTAACGGGGGAGAAGGAGGGAAACAGAAAAGGACAAGAACGATGAGGCAAGGGAGTGAACGAGACAAATTAAAATAGGGAAAAACTATAGGAGCTGTTGAACGTCCTGAGTAGTTTTAGGCAAGTTAACTACTATATCTGATGCCCTACTGGTGGATCTATTTATAAAACATGAAACATTTGTGGGAAAGTAGGAGATTGAGCTCATAAATATGTAGATCGCTTTTACTTCCCCAGATGTAATGCTAGATTTTCTGGACATGAAAGCGCTGAGACGCAGATACATGCTTCTTCCTTAGCAGCGCTTGTTCCTCGCCAGTGTTACAGCCTCTGACTTCTCTCAATCCATGTCAGGAGATGAACCCAATTTCAAAATCCTGTTATGTTAATATTGCGCTTTGCAAGTGCAGACCTATTAATCCAGCTTTAACCATATAAGTGGCATTATTCCCTTAATAAGATCACTGGCTGTGCAGGATAGGATTAAATGCTTATATCATAACTGACACCGTCATTTCGGGGGGGATGGAAGCGGCTTGCCTCTCTGCCAGTCAGTTCCACATTAGGAACTCTGGATTGTGCTGCCGGTCCTGTCCTCGGGCACAGCTGGCCCCAAGGCAGGTAGTGGATGTGGAGAGTGAGGGGAGTAAGAGCTCTGGCCCATTCTCGCTTTGTGGTCGCCCACTTCCTCCTGTGAAGTGCCACAGCCTTATGGGGGTCGTCTGCAGTGCTTATGGTAGTGCCCTTCATCCTGGAACCTCTCCTCTGTTCTTAATTAGCAGCTGGATGCTGCCAGGCTGCACCGCACCGCAAGGCTGCTAATGCTACAGCACCTCTGGCACCACTACAGCGGCATTTTGCCAGGTCCTCTGAGGAGCGAAGGACTTGATGACCAGACCTCTCAGCAGTGAATTGCAGCCACGTATAACCAGGGCTAAAAATGGATCCCATTCACACCAGCAGCTAATGAGGGAAGCGGAGAAGAAAGCAGACTTTGTGTTCACGGTCACATAATTTACTGTGTTTCCTGTGTATCAACACGTTCATTCTTTTCCAGTTGAAATAAATAATATAAAATAAAACTCTAGAAGTGTCATTCAACATTTTGGACTTAGACTACATCGTATCATACGATAAAAGATTAGCACTGGGTTGAGAGATTCAGTGACCCTTATTCATGCCAGTTCATAGGTCAGGTCAAAGGTCAAGGGTCAGGTCTTTGTAGTGGAGTTCAGCTCTTGAACACAACTCAACAATTGCCCTCTTTATCCACTTTGCAATGGAGTTTCACTCTCTCTATTGCACCTCCTTAATTTTGTCCTTGGACTATGAGCTAAACATTTACCTAAGAACTGAAAAGTGTTGCATCCTTTAATAGAAAAAAAAGCTAGGGGCAGAGCTGAATTCAAGAACAGGTTGTGATTTCCTTTCATCCACGCTGTCCATTGACTCAACGCTGTCGGCCTCTAAACTCCCACATCTGGAGCTGTAGGTTTCTGGCTTAACCTAATCTCCTGCTCCTCCTTTTAGCGACTCGCTGTACGTGAGCTGACTTCTCCACGGTGTGTACCGGCGATTGGACCATGCATGTTCAGCTGGGTGTGTGAGAACGAGGCGCTGACAATGTGGATGAAACAAAACTAGGGCAAAGATCCTCATAGTTGCTCCCAACTTTTGAATTCTGATGTCTGCTCATCATAAATCCTCAATCCGTCCTCTCTTGTCTGTCTGCTCCTGCAGAGGACGAGAGTTCAGGCACGCCGTACCACCGTGAGAGGCGCAATGCTATCAGCTCCCAGGCCCCGACCCCCGGAGAGGAGCCCTCCACCTCCACGGACGAGCGCCCGTCGTTGCTCAAGAAGGAGCTGCACGGCTCTCTGCCCCACCTGGGTGACCACGCGCTGCCCTACCGAGGGACCCTGTTCGCCATGGACCCCCGCAACGGCTACCTAGACTCGCACTATCGTAAGTCCTCCCGCTGCTTATTATTTGAAAAGTTGAGGAGCTGCACAACTCAAGGACATGGTTGTAGCACTGAGCCCAAGTTTGTCTCCACTGTAGGTGAGAGAGATGCTTGATTGAATCTGACAGATTAGCCTCTATTGCACTCCTTCTCACCTACACACACACACACACACACACACACACACACACACACACACACACACACACACACACACACATGTTTCTGAACACACTTGGCTTGTTTTGTGCCTGGGAAGTTAGTATGGGGAGCGGCCAGCGTAGCTTCTTAATTCCCTCATTAGGGGCCTGTCTGAACATAGTACTCCACTTTCTCTCATCAACACACACTTCAAAGCCCCAGCACAGCACAGAGTCAAACCTCACCACCCCCTAGTCTGCCTCTCTTTCTCTTCCTTTCTCTCTCTCTCTGGGACTCAGAGACGTTGTGAGAGAAAGGAAGGAGGGGGGGCGACGTCCAATGGAGATGAAGCTTGAGAGATTGAGGTGAAGGGAGAACTGTGGCTTCAGTCAGTTACTGATAATTTGAAAAAAAAGGTGAGATAGACGGTAGTAGTTAGATGAAAGTGAAGCTGTGTGTGAAAGGCGAACAGGAGATAGATGATTGGGGAGTAAAAGGTTGATCGGGAGGTTAATTCAGCAGCCAGAGTAGCCAGGAGTTAGCCTGCAGACAAGGATTTGATGTGATAGCTTGTTTAGTTTGGTTAAATTGGCTCTGAATTGGGGCAGACAGAGTTGGATAGAGTGATTTTAATCCAGTGGCAGTAATGAAAAGTCCAGTGGAGCCCAACCTTATACTGTAACTCTATTTATTCAGCCACTTCATTAGCTGCTGCTCCCTCGTGCTTGGGTGCCTGGGAGTCACCAAGGTGCCTCTTTAAGGGAAAGGTTACTTAAAACCAGGTAATGGTGCTTTGGACAGGACCCTGGAGGGCAGAACATTACTGCCCGTTACAACCTGACCCAACTCAGCAACACTGCCACTTCTCATTTCATGTACGTGTGTGGGTATGTGTGAAGGAGCTCTGGCGGTTCCAGACCACTAAAGCTCTGTGGTGGAGGGGGAAGGGGGCTGGGGGGGGGGTCACTCGGAGACTTAGGGTCATGTGGAAAAGTGTGGAAAAGAGTTCAAAAAGCGGCAGGAAAAGTCAAAAGGGCCGCAGAGCTTCAAGAGGATTTCTTTGTGCTGTGGGATTGAAGAGGCCGAAAGACTGCAATCATATGGAGTCGAGTGGAGCACAGTGATGCTTGCTGAGTATGATACGCAAAGAGTTGAGTCTGCGTCTGCATTTTAATATAAAACTCTATAAAAGTGAAAATCCTCAGTAATTAAATATCTTTAGATTTCAAATGCTTTGTTAAATAAAAACAAAAAAAATGCTCAGATCATTTGCTGATTTTCTAGCCTTAAATTTTATGTTAATTTAATATCTCAACATTTACATCTTACATCAGCTAGACAAAATCCCTGGAGTCTGGGAGAATGCAAATGATAGCAATTGTTTGGACTACAAAATAAAAACTAAGAAATTGAATGAATGATGCAAAGTCTTAGACGGGGATTCTCTTTGAAGGGACGAGTGCTGTGCGGAAAGTTAAGAGGTATAAAAGGAAACAAAATCAGAAATTAATAAAAAAAAGAGGTGTGAGTCGTTTCCATTGATCTCTCAGTTCTCTGATGCTCAGGAAGACTTATGATCTGACATGTGAGCATTGCAGTGTAAAACACCTCCTCCTGGCCCCAGGTGTTGAGGACACGGGGTGTCCCTGAAGGCGGCGGTCCCATTCTGTCTGATTGAACCCAGCACCAGAGCCCGGTCCCCATGAGCTCCAGTGGTCTGAGGGTCAGCGGAGGGGAAGGGTCCCCCCACGGCGCTCCCCTCCTCGCTCCTTTGAACACGGAGCCTGTAGCGTCTGTCGCACGAGGTGTAAAAAGGGCCCGGCTCCTGTTCTGGAGCCGAGCGCGCACGCACACAGACGCGGCTCCTGCTGCTCCAGCGGCCGGCCCTCTCCATGAGGGCTTTGTCGCCTCCTAAATTCATCCCAGGTGTGCGCATGTGTGTGCCCGTGATGGAGAGGGGGCCCGGAGCCTTTGTGCTGCGCTTGCACGGCGCGGCGCCCCGCGCAGCAAACAGCCAGGTAAATCCGATTACTCTTGGCGCCGGTGTGTGTCACTGCTTAATGTGCCTAAATGAGACGGCACCTGCAGCCTCCACGCACCTGGCCGCGGGTCGCTGACGCGGTGGCGGAGCCCTGGGAGGCGTGGGAGCCCAACAATGAGAAGATGGAAAGAGGGGTTTATCTTCAGGGGTCTGTGCTCGGGCTAAATCTCCGCCATTCACCCACAATTGTGATCTCCCGCTTCTCTTATGTCCGTGGCCTAAGACAGTGTTTGCTCAGCTTTTTTCTCTTTTTTTTTTTTTTACACCCACTTCAGCGCAGAAAAGAGGAGGCACTACGGAAACATTGCCTCTATTGTTAGCATTAGCTAATCGTGGTGATGCCTGAGTCTTAGCAGCTTTTCTTGGGCAAACACTGGATAAGAGTCCATATCCTTCTTACCACAACACTAATACATGCAGCTTTGCTGCGGGATCAGAGGGAAGGATTGAGACGAGGATTAATGAGGGAGAAGTCCTTTTTTAAGATCTTAATTGTGTAGACGCGTGAATGGGATGCATGGCACAACATCTGTTTACATTGTGCGCCGATTAGCCGGCCAGTGGTCCTACAGCAACAGAGAACCAGTTGCTGGTGAGGCGGCGTCTGAGGGGATCGTCTTTAAAGTGCCTCTTTGTGAAGCACTCGGCCGCCTCAACACATCCACGGAGGGACTTAAGTCGCACCCTTTTCAATTGCTTTCTTGCAATTGTTAAAACTACACAGAAACATCCAAGAAATTGTAGTTAAAGGGGAAGCAACTTAAGGGAAGCTTTAGAGACGATGCAAAGGGCTTTGGCTCGCTGTAAGTTTTGTGACTGCGCTGCATAGGTCACTGACGGGAGGCGGCAACTGCATTAGGTGTCTGCAGACTGCGATGGCTGTCTATCAGATAATAGTCTTTGGGTTTGCTGCCTAAAACACATCTAGTGGAGATCTGGCTGCCAGGACCTAATCCCCACACCTAAAGCCGTGCTGTCCTTGACTGATCTCAGAAACCAAGCCTGCTGAGCTGGAGGCGGAGGTGGTAGGAATCCCCAGGTCTCAGAATCCCCCCGCATGCGTCGCAGTCGGGCCGTGAGCCTGGGCCAAAGCGACGGCTGCCGGGATCACCCTCGCCGCCGGCTCCGGGAGAAGCCGGGGCCAAAGCTGGAGCCAACTCTAAGCTATGGTGTAAAACGCGCTCTTGATTTCACGGTGCGGTGGTCGGCGACCAGTCACGGGGGCTAAACTCTAAAGTGCTGATCCCGGGTCCAGCGGGTCGCCGCGCCGGCCGCTGCACCGGCATCGGTTGGAGTCCGGCTCTGTATCAAAATGCAGCTGACCGCTGAGCTGAATGAGCTAAGTGTCACCACGCGGACGTGACCTGCACAACAACGGCCCCGGACTCGCTACAGTTAATCGCGGCGCTGGGTCGTTCGCTTTTTATGGACCTTTCCACGCGCCTGTCAGCAACGCGAGCGAGACCGAGCAATCACAACTCGTGCGCGTGTGCGTTTGGTGAAAAAGTGTGACAAACAGCCCCTTTTGAAGTTGAGCTCAAAGAACAAACTTTCAGGCCTCTTGTTGGTTTAAATGCGAGAGAACTGGCGGGGGTACAGGTTCAAACGCTCCCCCAATGAACCGGGGGCGTGAAGAGAAGAGCCTGGGGTGAGAAGACACGTGCCCGTTTCAAGGGTAAGTGTTTGTCTTTGTGATTGTTTCAATATTGGCGTTTTGAGTGTGGTGGCACGGTGTAGTCCCCCAGCGCTTCGCCGGCACAGAGAAGCCTGGGGCACACTGCAGGCAATTCAGAGGGATCTCTTCCATCCACCTCCTTTCATCAAGAAAGAAAAACATGGGCCTATGCTCTGCTGTGGCCCCTTGGTCCAGCTCACCAGGGATAATCAGATGATCCCCTTTTATACAGCTTATTAGAGGCATCTCATGCTGTAAGATCGGCCATATTCTCACATGCATGTGCCCCTTTGTAGGCCTTGATGATTTAAGGGGGTTAAGCTGAGTCTAAAGTGCTCGGAGAATGCAGACCATCTTAAGGTCATGTGGTGCTTCTACCGCAAAGCTGATGCGTGTGAACTGAATATCGCGGAATAACGGCAGCTCTTATTAACAATGACAAGATTACGTTTGAAGGGGCTTAAGAAGAATTTCCGGAGAACTTAAGACGTTTAAAGAAGAAAAGTCAGTGTTTCTTGGTATCATGGCAGCAACATCTGTCAGAGGGTGAGACTGGTTAATCAGTCAAGACGCAGCTACGGCGTGGGACAATAGCACTCTGCTGATGGCTTAAAATGAAGATTTGCGAGTCCAAAGTGGGAATCAAGTGCAGCAAACAGCACAAGCAACAATAACTGTAAAAACAAGAGGACTGAATGCTCATGAGGGCTTTTTTCTAGATGTTGAAGCCACATCTTCTACTCACCCGGTAGCCTCCAATAGGATAATCACTGTGTGTCTGTGTGCTGTGGGAGAGTCACTTGCTTCATGTCTTTCTACTGTACATGTTTCCTGAGTATCCAAATCTCGTCGCTCCCTTTTGTATCACCATCCCTCTCACACAGAAGCAAAGATACCCTCCTTATCCCTTCAGCCAACAACGTATCCAGCTCTCAGGAAAAGGCTGACGATCACAATATAATTAAAGTGTTTATGGCAAAAAGTATCGCTGGGGAACAGAGGGACGGGAAGAGAGTCGGCTGAGAGCGAGGCCGAGGGCAAAGCGGGAGAGCCAGAGAGCAGAAGACCGAGGTGGAGGGTGTAACAAAGCAGAAAATGAAGAGAGACATAAAAGAACGGGAGCTGAAGGAGGTCAGGCCCATCACAGGCCTTAGTTTCGCCTTCAAAGATGCCTGGGACAGGTGGCAGCTCCAGACAATCTCGCACCACAGAGCAGCATCCTCTCAGGAGGAGATAAGGGATTCCTCCATCCAGGCGTCTTCCTCCTCCCTAACACGCTCTCTGCCTCCCTCATGCCCCCCCACACACCCCCACCCCCCATCTCAGGGCTCTCCCAGCCTGCCTGCTTTGATGTGGCTCAGTGTGAGCGGGCAGCTGTAGGCCACGGGGCTGCTGGTCCACTGGGCCGTCGGGAGCCGGCTCGGGCGCAGCTCAATCAGAGGGCCTCTCCTGTGCCCTGCACTTTCAGGTCTCATTAAAGCGCTCCGGCAGGGTTAATCCTCTTTAAGGTTTACATGGGCCCCAGTTTGTCTCTCTGCCCGGGCTGAGGGAACCCCTGGGCGCCACCTGCGTGACAAAGACTCAAATCGCTGTGACACAAGTTGCCTCCGTCTGCTGCCTCGTCTCCTTCGCTCCCCGTGCTCGCTTCCCTCTGTGGCTCCTGCTTGTCTTCCCTTGTGTGTGCCTGCCGCCTCTTTCCTCCCCTTTCCCTTGGTAGTACCTAGGCCTGTTTGTAAGTCTTTAAGGATTATTTGGGTGGAAACTGTTGACAGGGGTGCAGTAAACGGATTACAACTTTGTCCTTGTTTTGCAATGCTGTGAGAAGGGAAAGGGGAGAGATCAGGAGGATGCGCTGTGAATAATGAGAGCAGCAAAGAGAGAGAGAGAGAGAGACCAAGAGCAGGATTAACGGAAAGAATTAGGAAGATGTGCAAGAATGACAGACAGGGTGAAGGATGTGACAACAATGCAAAGAGCACAGAGGGGAAAAGGAACACAATCTGAGAGTTCCAGATGTGAATCTACTCCTAAGACCTAATTGGTCCAGGAGTGTCGACCTCAGCCTGGCCCTGCAGAGCCCAGCAGCCATTTGTCTGATTTCTCTGACACCGGGCTTTGTCTTTGTTCTGTGACACACAGTTTCCTCCATTAGCTCGAATAATGGCTACATACCTCCAGAGGCCTGCACAGACTTTGTGCAAGGGCTCAGAGGAAAATAAAGAAATAGGTTTACAACAATGGTAAAATATATCAAAGGCTGTGAAGGTACTCTGACCTGGGAATGTTTTTCAAAGGATGCTTAATGTTTTTTTTTTTTTTGGTAAAAAAACAAATGAAAAATATTATTGAAAAAAATCACAATTTTATTAAAAAATGTTTAATTCATAGGATTTTAATCAATGAGGGCAAACGGACATGTTGCTGTTTGAGGCGTTGCTGTTGTTCCGGTGCCTCTCGCAGCCACACGAGGATGTAGCATCACCTGAACAGGAGCCGCTGAGAGTCACTTCGTCACGGAGCTTTAAGAAGCTGTGGCTGTTACAAACAGTCGGTGACATGACCTTGGCTCATACCTCCACCCTGTATTTAATTTATGATCCCAGCAGTTTAAAACCAACACGGTGAACACACTTCTTTATTTGCTGAACTTCTCCAATTCCCAAAAAACAGATCTCAAAACAGATCAAGTGCTGAAACAGCCTTGTTTTCCAGCAGAATAAATCACGCGGGGAAATGAAGCAACATGAATGTAGACGAGTCCAAGTGAGTTAACCTGAGGTTTAAATCAGCTCCCTCTTCTCTGAGAGCTATCATTGTTTGGAGAGGAGGAGGCAGACACATGTGAGAGATAAAACGAGCACATGGGGGGGGGGTGTAGCGGGGTGCTTCAGCTACTAAACTGCTGTGTAAATCTCTCAGCCGGGTGAGGGGGGAGGCGGTGGGGTGGGGTGAGGTGGAGCGGGGCGCTTTGTTCTGCTCCCCAGCTTACCCCAATCTGCAGAAGTTCACCAAACGCAGGAGATGGGCTGCAACTCCACAGAGGCCCGGTGAAATAACTCCCTCTCCCTCCCCGATACGCGCTCAGGTGCGGGGGGGGGGGGGCTGGATGCTGCATGCTGGTTGCTGCCGAGGGCCCCCAGAAGAGCTGCGTGCGTGCGTGCGTGCGTGCGTGCGTGCGTGCGTGCAATTTGTTAAGATGGACTCGCTTGGTAAATGTCTTGCAGATGCTGGAGCTGTTTATGTGACTTGTGGAGGGGGGAGGGAGAAAGAGACATAACTACAAGCTCCTTGGATCCCAGCCTGGCTCTTGATCGCAATCGTTCCGGTTCTTACTTGTAGTTGCCTTAAAACTTTCTTTTCCTGTGTTTTATTTGAGATAATGCAAACGGATTCATATTTCACCTATCTGCGCAAAGTGGAGCTTTTAGATTAGGTTTGGCAGGATATTATTGCGTCCGCGTGGATGATGTATGAGCCAGAGTGAAGCTTCGGTTGAATAAAAAATGATGCTGTACATAACTTTGTAAATATTTGTGCGAAGCGATAATCTGCCTGAACATTAGAGCGAAAGCCCCGGTGCCAGTGCAAATATGCACCGACTTGTAGAGCCCTGAGAGAAAGGATGGGCATTGACCGACTTGTTCAGTCTAGACAAACAAATTACTTCTGACAGCGAGTAGCGAAGGAATGTATACTCAAACAGGGAGCCTGTTATCGTGCATAGCTGATGCTTTTCATTTCTTTTCAGCCGCTCGCGTTCTATTCTCTGCTCAGTTTTTTTTTTTTCCCTTTTCCCACCATGTAAATTAGTTTTACCCACAGAAACACTGTTTGCGTTTAATAAGGGTGTGAGAGCAATTGAGGAAGAGACGGCGGAACATCCTGAAAGAGGAAAAAAAAGAACCCTCTATTGATCTAAAGAGGAAGGGCAGAGTGTGATCTGCCAGGTTGTGTACATGATGAATGGCAGCAGAGATCGTCAAGCCAGCACTTAGCATTCTTCTGTTATTTAACCTCTCCGCTTGTTTTCCTCGGCGTCGTCTTCTTTCATGATTGCTCTGCGTTGAATAAAGGCTTGTTTTTATCTTTGTCTGTCAGAGGCAACGCAACGCCAGAGCCCAAGCCCTGCACACAGCGCAGAGACTCTGCGCAGTGAGGACATTAGGCTAATTTATACAGCGGTAATTAGGCCATTAGACCTGAAACAATCTGGGACCCGTAATTAAGCAAAGCGCTCCAAAAGTCAACAGCAACTCCCATTGAGCTTAGCTAAACAGTCTCCGAAAGTGTTATTTACATGTCCAAACAGCTTGAGGTCTCAATGTAAGCAAACATGTTGGGGGGGGGGGGGATTGATCAGAGGGGGAATTCGCCTTCACATGAGAGCCAGCCTCTCAACTGCTCCCAATGCTCTGCTCAGAGCTTTTTCATCTGCGTCTCCTGCCGACAGATAACAACAGGCTGCTCGGTGTCACGTTTCAGGAAGAAAGCAGGATAATGGCTGTTAAGTGCGCTGGTCGGGAATACTTTTGAGCCATAAAACCCAGGAAACATTGCAGGAATTAATTTTATTTTCCGTATTCATATTTACATATACTGTGTGTGTGTGTGTGTGTGTGTGTGTGTGTGTGTGTGTGTGTGTGTGTGTGTGTGTGTGTGTGTGTGTGTGTGTGTGTGTGTGTGTGTGTGTGTGTGTGTGTGTGTGTGTGTGTGTGTGTGTGTGTGTGTGTGTGTGTGTGTGTGTGTATTCGACGCTGCAGTGTGATTAAGACAGCAGAGAACTTGTTCAAGAGTCTGGGGATCTTCAAGCCTCGTCCCGTTTCTGCACAGGAAACTTTTCTACGCGTTCCTGTGTTCGCGCCGCGAGCTGCGCGGCGAACGCGCCGCCGGAGCACAGAGGCACAGAGCATCTTTTCACGCAGCCCGCGAGGCGCGAGGCGGCGCCGGGGCGCGAGGCGGCGCCGGGGCGCGCTGCGGGCCGCGCTGCAGACGAGCGTGCCGGAGCGCTGAGATCACGGGCGGAGAGAGAAGTGGCAGAATGAGAGCTGGCAGCCGCAGCCCCGGCGCCGGCTTCATATGTTCCACATTAGCAATTCACAAACCTCTGGAGCAGGTCCCAGCAGCCCTTTTCTCACTCCGCCTTAGTCGCTTATGACAATCTGTCAGTGGCCCTTTGTGCTTTCGCAGCGGCGCGTGGATGAGAGGCGCGGTGTTTACGGAGCGGCGTTTCATCCTCGGATGCGAGTGACACCGCGTTGGGGCAGAGCCGGTGAACCCGCGCTGGAGGAGAGGAGGAGCCCGGGTTCAGCCGTCAACACAATGAGCCCACAATGCTGACTTGACAACAAAAGGCCCCGATGAGAAATTGTTTGTGTTTTATGGGAACCTCGAATCAGAATTGCGAGTGACAGCTGAAATTTCCTCAAAGTATCGCATCGCGTATGTTCCAAAGCACGGCGAAGATCCGTTGTGGTGAAACTTTCATTATGAGGAGATTAACCAATAAGGATATTGGTCATGATGTGCTTTAGGCTTTATCCTCCCTTTGTCCTCCCCCTTCCTTTGATATTATTCAAGTGTCCAATAAAAGACAAGGCAATTACCATAATGAAGAGGAAGCTGGCTTTTGGTTCGGAGCATGGCGTGTTTGTGTTGAATTAGAATTAATGAGCCTGGTCAAAGTTTTCTTCTAATTGCCCTTTCATTAAGATCCATTTGTAATCATGTCTTAATGACTTCCACCCCAAAGAATAAAAAGGAAAAATGTGAACCTAAAACGAGCACTGCCGCTCGGAAGAGTTGCACAGGAGTCATTAAAATATTTTGAGAGCACTTCTGAAGATGTGATGAATTTGTAAAGAGCTCTGAAAAATGTTTCCACTTCTATTACACGCAGTTCATCTGGGAAAGTTTGCAAACATATTTGGTAACTTTCTGCGTTTGGTCGGTGGAGGCGTCGTCTTTGAGCTTCCCCGTCTGCCGGCGCGCGTCTCTGTACGTCGGGGACCGAACCGTCATGATTGCACTTTCCTTTAGTAGCTGAGGTGTGTGTGGCCGCAGTGGGAAGGAAAAAAAATTGCCGGGTTGTTCGTCTGCTCCTTCCAGCTGTATTCTGTATTAGCAGACGAGAATACCCTCGAATATCCAGAAGAGCAAGGGCAATTTAGTCCCGGAGTAAACGGTAAGGAGTCCCTACAGGAAACACAGGAGATGGATTGCAGGATGAGGAGGACCCCCCCCCCCCCCCCCCCCCCCCCCCCCCCTCCCCCGCCTTCGCCCTCTGTTCTTGCGGCTGTATACATTCCCTCCAGTGACACGGGGCTGTTTGCCTCGCTAATGGAGAGCCGTGCCGGTGTAAAAGAGGTGGCGGGCTCCATTTAGAGACGCCCGCGCTAAAGTAAACTTCGGAGTTGGATTTAAATAAACCTCAGTGCAGCAAAGACACAGGCCACAGCGAGAGAGGAGGGAGGAGGGAGGAACGGGCCGATGAAGGATGGAGACGAAAAGGTCCGGCCTTGTCATGGAGCTGTGTTGAGTGAGAAACTCCAGAGACATAAACATAGAGGGCTCTGGGTAATTCAATGAGTGGTGCATGTGGGAATGAAGGTGTATTGTGCGCGGGGGCGAATGGACGGAGGGGTGGAATGATTTCACAGCTTGTAATCGCCACAGCCCTCCCCCGTTGCCCACTAGGGGGGAGGCCGGTATGAAGACCCTGCATCGCCGGCCGGGATCAGCAAGATTAGACAACGCAAAGCCTTTCACTCCCATCAAACCAGAACCCGGTACACAGCTCCCAGCCAGCCTGACAGTGCAGCTCTGACCCTGACAGGTAAACAAGCGCTAGCACCGGCCCCTCCCTCCCTCCCTCCCTCGGCAGAGAGGAGCCAGGCCAGAACTGAGTCATCAGGAGGAAACTTTCAGACAGACGCAGACGGAGTGGTCCGACACTGGCCAGAGCTGTGTGGAGGAGGCCTTGGTCGGCTATTGTGAAAGCAGCATGAAAAGCCTTGAGTGGTTTCTAGACATATGCCAAGTTTTTCACTGGTCGATCACTCGCACCAGACTATGTTTGCTCTAACATGACTAATGGTGGTATTTAAGGCAGCACGTGTGAATGCTAATGAGCGGCGCTCACCGAGGATCACGTCCGGACGTCGGGCTCCGGTTCGTTAGCTGAAGCTGGCAGCGGTAACGGATGAAGCAATGAGTCGGGGGGGGGGGCCGGACCCCGAGGTCGGTGGGACATGGGCACCTGCCGCGTTGCCCAACGACGCAGCTGCGTTGGCACCGGCCGCCGCTCGCCGGGCCGACTGTCTGGCAACGGCGTTCACAAGCGCGGAGCCCTCTGCTCTGCGTGAAGGTATGCAGATGTTAACACACGCTCTGCCCCGGGGCTGGTGCTGCAGCAAAAACATCGGCGGTGTCAGTAACAGGCAGTAAAACGACATCTGGTAATGATGTGTTCAAGCAGCGTGCGGATGAGGAGGTGACTGATACCTCACGTACGTGTCTCGCGTGTGACGGCGGACGAGCGCTGGTGGTTCGGGGTTCTAACGTCGGAGCCGTCGACTGGGCAGCGTGCGTTCGCTCGTCGCGACTCGTCCGACAACAGATGCACAGTTGCAGCACAAAATTCCAACTCTAGTTGTTTAAGGAGACAAATGGGTACGGCCTGCGTGACTCACCAGAACCCCTTCGGCATCTAGAGGCGCTCTAAGGCTTTCTCCTCTCTCCCCACAGCTGCGCCACAGTTCTTCCCCACCTTCCATCCTCCTGTGCCCATTGACGACAGACACGCCCAGGGCCGCTACATCTACGAGCCGGCGCCGGTGCCACCGCTTCACATGTAAGTGCCCAGAACCCGTCGCACACTCGCACAAAACAACTGAAACATGGTGCATGCCTCATGAAGGGACGGCGTAGGTATTTGTAGGGGAGGCTGATATTTCCCTCGGGCCTGGTCAGTATAGAACCTCCAGCCTCTCCCACTGCCGTATATTCGTTCACAGATTACTTTCTTTTTTTTTTTCCGCCTCACGTGTTAACGCTCCTCGCCATCATTTGTATTCCTTGCATTCGAACAGTAAGTACGGTGAGGAGATGCTTCATCGTCCTTGCGCCGCTTGTTTCCTACCCGCCGACACAGAGGAAGCGATCAGCGCGCGACGGGGACAAATTGGATGGGGCAGCTACTTGGGCCGCATTATGTTTGATATTCTTCATCATTATCAACTCCCCCCTTCTCCTCCTCAGGAGTCATATCTCTCCCTTGCTGATGTGCCACTAAGCGTAATGAATTTTTTATGTCCACCCCCCTCCTCCGCCTCCCCACGTCCGGCCCACCCCACCTCTCAACCCCTTCGTCTCCTGCTCGGGGGCTGCGGCTGAGCGGGAAAAAAAAGAAGGGGGGGGGCGAGAAAAGGGAGGTGATTGATGCCCCGTGTCACTGCAAACAAAATGGCAAATATAATTTAGCATTTAGCTTATGCGGAGATAATGGGGCGAACACGCGCCGGCTACATAAGCTTGAACAAACAGCCGGGGTTGTTATCCGTCAGCGGCGCTTTGGAACGATGTGGAAGCACAGGTTAGCGAGGGGGGGGGGTTCGAGGAGGGGGAATTGAATTAAGGGGGAGAAGTTATGCAGCGGCGCTGTCTTCAGTCACTCTGCGCGGACAGGAGTTATCTGCGCTTGGTTCGCTGTCACCGGAGACACGGCCGCGCTCCGTCACGCTACTTAGAGCCTATTTATCCGAGCCATTAAGCATAGAGTTGTTTAATATGACACCGCACCGAGGGAGACTATTTGTCATTATTATAAGACAGCTGTTCGGTGGCCGGCGTATTTAAATCCAGTCGTGTTACTTTAGCTATGAACTTACGGGGGTTTCACGCGCAAATGATCTCGGCCACTTCGGAGTCCTTGCGCCGGGAAGCGGGAATATTGGCTGCTTGATTAAAAAAGCGGGCCTTTTATTCCTCAGTGAGCAGACGCGCCCTCATCACTTGTGCTATTGCGGCTGCTTCCAACCACCTGATCGCTAATTGGACTTAATTGCACCTCGAGCGCTGGCGCCGTGCAACTCGGAGCCGCCGCTGTGCTTCTACGGCCAAAAAGTAAACGGCTGCGAGGATTGGAAGCGATGCGCCCGTGGTACCAGCCTCAGCAGACACAGCCAAGCAATGCATATTTGTCGCTGGAGGGAAGCGGAGGACAGGAGGCGGATTATGGAGAAATATTGAATTGTTTTAAGACAAGTTCTCCTCGGTGAACAGAATTAATCGTTATTAGCCCTCTCACAGATATGCCTAAGTACACAGGCACTATTATTGCAGTACTTCCCCATGCAGCTTCTCATTACGGCCTGTAATTACAGTTGGGTCGGCCCCGCGGCACTTCCATCAATCCAGCCGCCCCCCCCCCCCCTCCGCCACGCGCACCAGCCCGCCACCGCTGGGCGTCCGTGTCCGGAGAAACGCGGCGCCGGCGCCTGGCGGCCTGTTTCCCCCCCGTCCGTCGGCGCGGTGACACGCGTCGTGCACGCGCGGCGAACGTACGGAATCACATCCTATTACCGCGAACGGCCTAATTGAAACATGTTTATTTATGACCCCCGGTTTGAGGCGCGGCGCGGGCATTAGCGGCGCGGCTGACGCGCGCCAACGATATGAGGCGCTAGAATTAAATTAAAAGCTCATAAAATGAAATATGCTCCGTATTAGCTGTTTGACACTTAATTTGCCTTCAAATGAGCAGAGGAAATCACAAATTAACTGTCCTTTGTTTTTCCCCCTCTTTACCTCACCTCCTCTATTAGGCAGGGGAGAGCACAATTACAGACAGAGGCTAATCGTTTAGTTTATGAATTCTTGTGGGGAAGGTACCAGTGTGCCTTTCAATATTAAAGCCTCAGGGTCAGGAGGGGGGGGTGGGGGGTTGGGGGGGGGGGGGTCTTGTAGGTTCCTGCTTCACTCAGGAACTTGTGCAGTGTATTCACCCGAACCAGCTCGTTTCGGTTTGATATTAAACGTATGCGAGGGCTTGATGTTGTGTACCGATCCAGGATCTGCCCTCTGCCTGGTCTGGGACCAGCTGACCTCCAACCCTAAGCAGAGAGAGAACAAGCGGTTCCTGCTCCAGGGACGATGCTTCTTGCCTAAATAAACACATTGATCAGTGAAGAGCAGACTCTCCATGGGAGCTCAGGTCCCCTCTGCCACCGCTATTGTGTGGGACCAGCTTAATGGGCGTTTGTGGGGGGGTGGTGGTTCAGGACCAAGAGAAGAGGCCGCTCCTTTCACCGCAGCTTTATTGCTTGACCACGGTACACAGCCAAACAAAACAGCCCTCTCATGCGGCTCAGCGCCGGCCCTCCGTCACCCGGAGACCGCTCGGAACAAACAGAGGCATTCGTCACAAGTCAATTATCAGCACCAGAGTTTACTCTGGAGTTCTGAGCCCTTGTGCTGTGAATGGGACCACAAGAACAACAAAACATTCTTATGGGATAAGCAATTGACTCACCGCCTTTTGCACAGTTGTGAATTGAGGAAGGATTCAAACAACTGAGTTATAAAACACAAAGAGCACAGAGACACAAACAGGAAAACTTAAATATTTGTCCAAGTGCTTTAAATAAATCCAAACCATAAATGACGGCAAGAAGATGAAAAGAAACTTTCAGCTTCAGTGACGTTTTAATAGTTTTGGTAAAATGTTCCAAGGATGGCAGGGATGTTAACTTAAAGGGAGCTTGTGAGTGAGGCCTGTGTGGGAGTGAAGTGCAGGTGGAGGCCACTGGATTCAGGAGTGTGTTTGTTCAGCGGCTCGGCCCGAGTGAAAGGTCTTCTGGAGGTCCCGACCGGGGGAGAGCTGTCATCACAGCCTCTGCTCTGGAACCGTGAGCCGGGGAGGAGTTAATTGACTTAAGCTGCACTTTTATCGAAAAACGAGCAACACGGTCGCGAAACGCGTGAAGCACCCTGTTCCCCTCCGGTTTCCAATTTATTTTCTGCAGGCATCCGAGGATCTCCGCAATTTGCGAGCGCTTCCGAGGCGCGTCTCCTCTCCTTCCTTGTCCTCTGCCTTTGTGTGTCTCAAACGTGTGCCATGTTGCCTTTGCTATTTACATAAACTGTTGTCAGAGCGCCCGGTCCGGGCACGGAGGAGCAGCGTGTTGCTTAGCATAAAGACCACGGCCTTATCTCAACACCTCCTTCCAGATGGGATGAGGCTGAGGATTGCAACGCACAAACACTCGCGCGCGGACGTGCAAGCATCCTGCGACACAATGGAAAAACAAAAGCTTCACGGGAACCGGAGGACGTGTCAGAGCGCAGCTTCGTGTGAGCGCGTCGATGCTGGGCTTTGACAGCGCACCTCGTTTGAAACTTGGTTCTCGGCGTCGTTTTTACTAATTCTCCTTGCTAGCGTTTGACACGGTGGCGGCATTTTTCACCACCCATTAATATTCACATTTAAATATTGTCTAGACCAAAACCAAATATGAAGCGAGGCCATAAATTAAATGAAGGATTGAGGACTATTTCATAATCGCCCCTGATAATCTCTGTCCAGATGTGGCTGCTGTCACCGGGAAGCAGGGGAGAGGCGATGGCCACTTTTTCATCTTCCTCGCTGACTGTCTAAAACCCATTCTGTGTGACTTCATAGGTCACCCCTCGCTCCGGTGCCCCCCCCCCCCTCTTTAATACTTTCTGTATGGAGTAAGTCGGGGGGACAGGCGGTCACGCAGTAGCTGGCTTCATGATTAATGGTGTTTATTCTTGACAGAAGGCTCCTTTATTTATCTGCATTGCAGTTTCACTGATACTATCAGTCACCTGAATGAAAAATATTCAGTCATACCAATTTTGCAGTATAATTGAGTAGAGTCACTTCCTTTCAGTTTTTCTCCCCCCTCGCTCCCCTCTCCCACTCTATCTGGCAGCCTTATCATCGCCACAGTAATTTTCGCGCTGCGTTGTTTGATATGGAGAGGCTGGCTTTAGCCATATTTGACATAAAGCCTCTTCAATTTTCACTGGAGAAAAAAAGGGGAAGAAAGAAAGTTGTGCACCACTCTGTGAAAATGTGCGAGGAAGGGGAAAGTATCCCCCCCCTCCTTTTTTTTCTGAGGCAATTTCAGGATTTAGAGAGAAAGGAGATAAATGCCTAAGCAGAAATGTGGGCAGACTGAAGTTCCAGTATATCTATTTTTTTGTAATACACCAGTTCAGACGCAGGAATGGCCAGTCGAGTCCTTCTTTCTAGTCAGCCGGGGCTCAGGACCGTCACATTTTGAAGGCACCTGCGTATTTTGAGACTGATGGATCCAGCAGGTTGAAGGAAAAAGGAGGAAAAAAGAGTTTGGCACAGCCGATATTTGACAAGGTCTGTAAAGGTTTTAGGGGTGAGTCATTACCCGTGGAGATCTGTTAAGACATGCTCCAAAACTCTACTTACCAGGCTTGGATTACCTACCGAAAGCCGCTGCAGCTGCTTCTGTGTGTGTCTGTATTTTTCCAGTTATTATATATCACCGACTTTTTTTAATGTGGTGTTTTTGCTCCGTGATAAATGGTTCATGAATAATCGAGCATGTCTAAAAGCAAATGGTGATCTAAACTTTGTAGTGTTTCCGATCTGCAAATGATTCCTTACATAATACTTTTATTCATGCAAATCCTGTCTGCCAATTTGTTCAGCAAATATTTCCTCCTCAGTGTCATTTCTTCAGCTCGTTTCTTTAGCCCCGGGTTGAATTTAATTTTAGAGTCCATTAAGAGTACCTTTTGAAAAAGGTACATTTTGATAAAAAAGGAATACATTAATCTGAAATACGAGGCCCGTTTATTTGCACATGTAACACATTAGTGGATTTGGTTTTCTATACACAAGTCATTTGCCCCCTCTTCATGTTTGAGATCTCAATTTGTAGCTCTCCCATGGAGCACAATGGAAAACCAGGTCTGAGGGGAAGAGATAACAGACAGGTGCCAACAGCTCTGCGCTAATGCTTGTGTGTGTGTGTGTGTGTGTGTGTGTGTGTGTGTGTGTGTGTGTGTGTGTGTGTGTGTGTGTGTGTGTGCACAGCCATGTTTACACACACACACACACACACACACACACACACACACACACACACACACACACACACACACACACACAGTCAATGCATTAGCCTCGGTATATATATTTTGATCCCAATTTGATGTCTGCAGTTCTTCTAAAATATTTATTAAAATGTATTTTTTAATATTTGCTTTTCACTCTCACTGTTCAAGCTTCACAATATCTACGTTATAACACGGTTTCTTTAGATATTATACCTATTATAGTCAGCAGTACAAATTATTTAAATATAATTTATTCTTTTTTATTCATTTTTCTAATGAATAAATATATTGTTTTGTAAAATGTAAAATATGACAAACTCAAAATGCCTGTCGAAACGTAGTAAAACCTCACCCTCAGGATAACTGACTGAAACAATTAAGTTAAAAAAATGTGAATACATTTTAATACCAAAACATTTATTTTGAGTCCTAATTTCATACATAATGAAGAAATTTGAAACCGACTTCATTTGTTTAATATCTTACATTCAAGATGAGCTTCAGTGGTTCAAGTGTCACTTATTTGATGCCAAAGCTCTGGCTCAGCGTCGCCTCACGTCGTCTGCAGTTCACACTTTATTGAGGAAATGTTTTGCCTTTTAATTCAACAATAATCACTTTCAGCTGAAGAGGCCGCCGGTTCTTTTCTTCTTCTCTTTTTTCCTCCGACTTGCTCGTGCTCGACGCGACGCGGCCGCGTAGAAACGTGTAATTTCCATTACTGGGATCTCTGGGCTCCAGACCCTGCGATCCCACTCTGGGGGCCAGTTACAGCAAGTAACGAGTCCGAGGGAACAGGGTCATAAATCGTCTCCAACTCTGCTCATTTTCCGTCCTCCCTCGGTGCCTCCCTCTTTTCTCTCGCACCCCCCCCCTTTCCTTCCATCCCTTCAGTTAGAAACCTGAATGCATCGATGTAAAATATGACCACGTGTTGGGTATAAAACGCCTTTAGTAAAACATTGACAGTTTTAACGTGGGAGGAAATAAGTTAATTGCCTCTTTTACAGCTTCTGCACCTCTTTCTCCTCCCTTTTCTCTATTTATCCTCTAAATCACAGATTCGCTGCTTTACACTCTCCTCACCAATGAAAATTAATTCATATCACATAAAGTGATTGTATTCTCCCGGCCCTTCTCCTTATCAGATGTGGAGTCTGATAGCGTGATAGAGAATGGGTTCATCTAATAATGTTGTTGGGAGTTTGGAGTGAAACCTTCTCTCTCCGTCTCCTTTTTTTTTTTTTAGATGAGGGTCAGCTTGTGGAGCGGTTTTGTTTTTAGTTCCCCCTGCGAGCGTCCGCTGGGAGCTGCACAAATATGCACCATCATGCAGCTGCAGGGGATTCTTGTAAAAATGCAGCGACGTCTGACGTGTGTGCGAGCAATGTGTTAGTAATTAGAAGACAAACAATGCGGCTGGTTTGTGAAACCTCCTTTAGGTTCTGTGTTTAAGCCGCCTAAAGCTTCATCAGGCGCTCGCGTGGCACCACCACGCGCTCATGATTAAATATCAAGGAACTCCACTTGACATTTTATTAGTCCAACAAGATGGATGAAATGGCCAGAATAAAGCAGGCTGTGTCTATTCACTTTCCCACCAGCGCTTGCCTTTCTTCCTCCCTCCCCGTCCCCTATGAGAGGTATGTATTAGGAAAACGTGATGGATTTCATTCTTAACAGGAGATTTCCAGCGCTGAGAAGGAAACATACTTTTTCTGTACCTGATGCTCCTGCTCTCCTCTTCCTTTTCCCCCTTTCCTCTGTTGTTCTACCTCAGATCTCTGTCTGAAGGATGAGCCGTCTCCAGCGGTGTGTCTCCGCCGCCTCGGAGCGCGGCGCACTGTTTGTGATTTGCTCGGGCCCGTCCGCGCGGCCGCTTGCTGCGTCGGCGCCGCTGTGACGCGCTGGATCGAGGGGGGGGGGGGGGGGTCACGCGGAGCCTGTCCGACGGATCCGCGCCGCTCCTCGCTGCCCTGGGCCACACCGGTGCCGCTGGCAGAGGCGCGCGCTCATTACCGGACCTGTCAGGCAGCGGAGGCGATGGGGTGTGGAACCCGGACCTGTTTGGCTGCAGGCGGGTGGGTTTTTTTATGTAAAGGCATCGGGGCCATCGAGACACTGCTCGAGAGGAAGAGGAGCGATAGATGCGCTTCCTCCTGGTTTTTTAGAAGTTTAAGACTTGAGCACCCAGGAGTCCCGTCTTCTTCTCTGTAGCCCGGGGCATGAAGAAGAACTCCAAACCCTGACTGAGAGCAGCTCCAGCCACCTGCGCGTGTTTTGGAAAGAAGGCTGCAATCAAGTGCATAATTTGCAATGTGCAGAGATGAAGGCTGAGCGCTTGGTTTGTGAGCGCAAAAACATCAAAAAGAAACAAAAAGCTCCTATTTGGTCTCATGTTTGTTCCCAGATTTCAGCCCCCTTGAAATTACAGGGAAAAAAGGCGATTTGACTTTCATGTTTTCATTTTCTCCTTATGTAATCTGTTGATTTGTTTTAGTAGACATTCTTATCTCAATGGCTGAAATTACAGTTAATTGCGGCGTGGAAAGGGTTTTGCAGGCAGCCTGTGAATCGAGCCCCTGCTGCGTGGCAGCGCCGAACACAAACTTTTATGAAGCAGCCATTGTGTTGGGGCGTGATTTGGAACCAGTGCGAGCGGTGGGAAGATGCCATTCTGCCCGTTGTGATAAAGCGCGGAACCAGTCGTTTTGTGTGACGTGCCTCTGGATCCTCTGACACCGGGACCCGTTTGTCACGAGCTGACGACCTCCTCTTGATAGACATAGTATCAGTGGAAGGATGCAGTCCAGCTCCTGGCAGGAGGACTGGGTCTTGATGCTTTACACATAGACAATATGAGTGGGACTCGGACGCAGGGGAAGCGTGTGTGTGTGTGTGTGTGCGTGTGCGTGTGTGTGTGGGAATGTGTGGCCCGCCTCCAGAGCGATCCTGCGGAGAGGGAATCCTGCTTGATGTGACCATGAATAGAAAGCCTTCCCCACCCCCTGAACCCACCCAGCTCTTTGATGTCAGAGGGTCACACAGAGACCTCGCAGCTTCCAGGGAGGGGAAGGGGGGGGGTGCACATAGTTGCCCTGAAAGCCTGGCAACCTCAGGTCTGCCCTGCCCAGCCAGAGACGCTTAAAGCCCCGAGGAGGAAATTCAGATTTCATGGTCAACGCAGAAAAGTTCTGGAATAGACCTTTATAATATTTGATGCTTCTATGCAACTGAGGAGACAGGGTGATTAAAAGACAGTCATTAGAAGCTGGACTCACTTTAAGCAGGAAGTGAGGTTCAGAAACACTTGTTTGGATCTTTGTACAACTTTCACACGGGATACAAATACACGTACTGTTAGTGTCAAATCAAATCAAGTCTGACAACGGAAACAGACGAACATGCCAGTGACAACTCAGTGTGATAACGTATAGAGAGGAACAATCAAAGGCTCCGTAACGTTCGCTGTCAAACCGACACGCGTCAGTCATGTTGCTGAAAAATTTACGACATGACAATCACGTGTCAGCGTTTTTCGATCCATCTGCATCGCGCCACACGTTGCGGCTCTGCCACGTTGAGCTGCCGAGAAGGTTGCTCTAATGAAACGCGCCCGCGGTGTCTGCTGACGGACAGCGTCTAAAGGCAAGAGCAGTTCGGCTCCAGCTGCTGCTGCTGAATCGGTCATTACTAATGTGGAAAATGAAGTCACTGGACGTGTTTCAGCGGCACGAGGTAATGAAGACCTTCCCATTGAATCATTACGACCGAGAATATAGCCACCTTCCTCTGCTTGGGTCTGCCTCTGTCTTCTCCCTCTCCCCGGGTCTCAGCTGGCTCTGTTCCTGCGGCTCTTTGATCTCGGTGAAAGGGTTTGGAGCTTTAAAGTGCTTCTGTTTCCGCTGTCAGGAGCCCCTCTCTTCCTCCGCTCTGGTTTCGTCTTTCACAGCAGTGGCAGCGCTGTGCCGCGGCCGGGTGGGTTTGGAGGTTGTGGGGTGGGGGGCACAGGTTGCTGTGGGGGCGGTGAGGTTAAGGGGGGGGGGTGCTGTCAGCGATGAGAGCTCCTGGCACCTGGCCGCTGCCTCCAAAGCTCCAGTTTCCACCTCGCGTTTGGCATCTTTTTAGCTTCGGCGCAATCTCTCGAACCTCTGGAAAATAGGCGTAACAGTGTTTCCGCGTCCTGCGCAAACAGCGTCACGCTCCGGCTGAAGGCATGGTGCAAACCCCGGCTCCTGTTTTAGCTGTGGATGCCACCGGGCCCCAGCGCCGCACCGCGATCACGCCGTCTGCCCTGCGTGAACCCGCAAGAATGTGTTCCTACTGGAGCCTTCAAAAAAAAAAAAATTATTAGTGTTGATATAACCTCGGTCCAAACAAAGACTGGGAGTGTTTACACGAGCGCGCGACCCCGCCGCCGAGCCTTGGGAGCGTTTAGGGGCATATTTACACTTGGCAAACGTACATTAATCCGGCGGAATAAGATGACAGGTTAAAATCCACAGAGCTGCCCGTGTAAACACGCGATGTCTGAAAGAGGCACTGGCTGGTTTATGCAAGGCCACGTGAGAGGAAATGGCTTCCATATGTCAGAGCTCAGCCTTCCCGCGCGCCCGTCGGGACCCGGACGTCGCTGTCGGGGGTTCCAGTTCTCCTCAAAGCCAGCGGTGCGGCTCCGATGTAGGTCTCGCATCAGGTGACTCAGCGTGAGCGTCCCATCGGCACTGACGCCGACGCCCACGGGCAGACGTTGGGACCGTCGCACGCCCTCCTGCCTTTTCGCTCACGCGTGCGGAGGCGCGCCGCACACTCCTCCAGAGCATCCATCTCTCTGCTGTCGGGCTCGAATCCCCTCACACCTGGCTCCGCACCCTCTGAGACCTCTCCCTCCCTCCTCCAGCTCCCGCTCCCTCCTAACTCTTCCCTGTCCGCCCCTCTGTCCCAGCTCAGGCTCCGCATCTTCGCCCTCCTCCGCAGCCTCTTCAGGCCTACTGTTCATACTCCCTCCGATCTCCTGTCCACGCCTCTACCATGTCTTTTTGCTTCCTTTTTTCCCCCCATTCAGCTTTTCCAGAGCTCCCAGTTTCCCAGTAGAACTTTCCTGCTATTCTCCAAGTCATTTGGGAACGGCTGAGGCGCTGAGCCAGGGTTGGAGGAGTGAGACGCAGCCAACAAATGACGGGGCTAATCAGTGTCATGGCAGCCAGTGTGCGTCTGGCTCCCTTCAAAGAAGAAGCCATGAAACTCTGCGAGCTCTAGTGAGAACGTCTCCTGCTGCCGCGTGATGGACGCAGACATGCTGCTCCAGCGTTTGCCTCGAAGTGGACCCTATAAGGCTGGAGAGCGGAGTCTGGAGGTGGTGCGCGGGTGCTGCTGTTGTCTTTTCACACACAGACCCACCTGCATCATGTGGTCGTGCGCTGTGGTCGAAGGCCGTTAAAGTCGCCCCGCGGTCCCTTTGAGGTAATTAAGGCCGTGCGCACGCGCCGGTGTGCTCCGCTCGTTTCCGCCGCCCCGCGCTCATTATTGGCCCCGGCCTGAGCTCTTTCATTAGGAGAGCTGTGAAGCGGAGGGACGGAGGGACCGGTGGGGGCTCGGGGGATGGGGCGGAGGTCATAATTGGGCTGTTCCGCTCCCCGGGCCTTGCTCAAGGTCACTGGCAGACAAACTCAGGTCCCCCACTCCTCCGTCCCCCTTTCCTCACCCGTTCCCCTGCCTGCTCGGCTCATCCTCCCCTGCTCCTGGGGTCTTTTGTCACAGTGGACCGGTCCACTGGGGAGCCACAGAGAAGTAGAGGGGCTAATTCAGTCTAATCTCTCAGCCTGTTAATGTCTGGCTGATATGTGGATTTCTCTACATCCTTAGGGGAAGGCCTTTGTGGCGACGGCCATCATTATGAAGTTCTCCAGCCCTTCTAGCCAATTATAAGAAGGGAGACAAATTAGTTCATCATAAAAACTTTTTACGATTGTTCTCAACTTTATGGCACATCTCTCCTGTGGAGAGCAGTCGCAGTAAAGGTTTCTGATAAAGAAAATAGGCCGATAACGTTCCGTCTGACGACGGAAGAGGCTCGCTGATGGGTTTTGTTCAACTTTTGTATCTGTCATGTGCAATTCTGTCCACGGGCTCAGCTCAAAGCCGAGTCTGAGGCCATCGGAGGGAGGCGGCGCAGCGTCGCTCGCCCGGTGCCGGCCGGCGGTGAGCTCGCTCCAGCGTTTCCCTCTGATTAAGACGCGGTGGTGAAAGCTGCCTTTGATCTGAGGAAATGTCTGCGCGGGGAGCAGTTGGAATGCGGCGCTCTCATCTCTGCCTTGCAGATGGAGGGAGGGAGATAGCGTCACGGGCCATTCGTCGGGCCGGGTTCCGCCCATGCTGCTGGAATCTGCATGTTGCTGCGTTAATCCGCTCAGACAAGCAGAATCTCCGCGTGTTGTTTGTCCGGAATTTGTGACATAAGAGCCAAGCGGTTGCTCCACATGCGCTGCGATCGGACAGAAGATTTATTCTTGTCTTTTATTAAAACACTCAAAGCTGTAACAGTGCCGTAAATCACCGCCAGACTCAACTTCTGAACTCCGTTCATCATGAGTTTCGCACGCAGCTACTTGAGGAGCCGTCTGCGTTGCTTTCTGAAAGTCAAGCCTCTGTTTCTCTGTTTGTTTCAGGCCTCCTGCGCTGGCGGGCAGTCCGGCGTTCTCCGACATCTCCCTCATCCGGATCTCGCCCCAGCGGAACCCCTCCGTGGGGGCGGAGTCGCCGTTCCATCCGCCGCATCCCTACATGAACCCATACATGGACTACATCCGCTCGCTCCACAGCAGCCCGTCCATCTCCGTTCTGTCAGCCACCCGGGGCCTCAGCCCCGCAGATGGTGAACAAAGTGAACACACAGTGTCACGCATGATGTGCACACACACACACACACACACACACACACACACACACACACACACACACACACACACACACACACACACACACACACACACCGGAACAGAAATGGAAAACAAAAAAAAAAAGGCCTCAGAGGACCCTTAAAAAGGAAACGCTGGAATTGATTAGTGAGGTTCGATTGCTACTGGGAGGAATCTGGATTTTGTGTATCAGCTTAATTCCTGCCTCAGATCAGAGGAGGTCAGGTGAGAGGCAACTAGATCCATCTCTATTAGGACCCGCGGCTTGGCGAGACGTTATCTGAGCGAGGGAGCGGGTAGATGGGAGCATTATGAGTGTGCCGCCATCCGTGCGGGTGCGGGCGCAGCGTGGAGCGAGGCTAATCCTTTTGATCTGTGAGTCGTGTCAGGGACCTCAGGAGGACGCATCAGCGAGCGGCGGGGTCACGTACAGTTGCAGCGCGCACACCAGGGAGGCTCGCATTCAAGTTCAGGGCTGTGTGGCGAAGGCGTCCTACGGGGAGCATTTGTTTCCCGGCATCTCGTGTGGATGTGGACTGAAAAATCAATGGAGGCGCACACCGGAACCTAAATTACATTTAAAGAAAGATATATAATTGATCAACGTTGGCTGCACGTTAAACCAAAAGCCATGCATCAGGCTTTGAGAAGCAGAAATGAATTTCTGGTAATTTTGTATTGTAAGCTGAAACTCTCCATTTTTCCTCCTGGTTCGCATTAAATCAAAAATATTTCTTCCAACCTACCACATGATCCCCGTTCACTTCACAATGCTCTGAATTGGGAGCAAGGCATCTAATTATTCCTTTAATCAATGTGGCGATTAATGAACCCATCAGCTTTTGTGTTGTTAGTATATCACAGCGCTTACAGGGAGCCTCCTTCTTCAATATGCAAAGATTTTCTTTCTGCTAAAAAGTGCATTTGAATAATGATGAATTAATTAACAGAATCTAATGGAGGTTTAAAGTGGGTGGGATTTAGTGCCACCCTCTTGCTGCCACACAGTTGCTTTTTTTATTTTGGCTCCTTCGCTGTATTTCCCTCTCTCCCGTGCGTGCTGGGGTTCAGAGGTACCACCCTATTGTTGTGCTGAGGGGCGCGCCCGGCGGCCGCCGCGTCCTGGGGCACGTATCTGCCTTCCTCACATCGGCTGCCACACTGACAGCCTGCACCCACTGCCCCCACCCCCCCCACGTTTTGCCCCCAGGATCGCGCTCGGATGCCAGAAATTCTGATTTGGAAATTCCACAAAGCGCTTTTCTGTGCATGGATCCTGAATGGGCCATATTATGGTTGAATGCAAAAGCAAAGCTAAGGCGGAACAGCGGAGACAATTAAGAAACTCCCCCCTTCTACTGAAGACATAATACCCAGATCGAATTAATTTAGATTTTTTTTTCTTGCATTCATTCAACGAGTCATGGATGCATATTGCAGGCATACAGGCCAGCCTTAAGAGGAAATCTCCTCATACAGTGTTTATTTATTTTCGCTTTATTTCTTCAACCCGGGTAAAAAAAAAAAAAGAGCTCACTCTGTGGGTCTGAACCGATTCCATATTTGCATCCAAAACCACAGTGTTAGTCTTTTCCGTCTCTCTTTCTTCGAATATTTGCATAAGCGAGCCCACCGCCAGATGTTTATTTTTAGGCTACGGTTCAAGGACTTACAGCATTCTCATAACTAAGGCACTGACTCGGAATAGAGAGGGAGAGAGAGAGATGGTGGTTTGTTGTATCTTTATGCAGATATATCAGGGCAGATTTAGGCCTTTTGTTTTCCCATTGAGTCTAGAGGAGGAGAGTCGAGGAGCAGGTTGCGTATCTGCCGACTGCAGCCCCGACGAGAACAACGCATCTCTGGCACAAGACGCATCAGCCCGCGTGCTCTTACCACACGCACTCAGATGTATAGAGAAATATACATATATACGGGGGAACAAAAGGGCTGTTTAGGAATCCTGTTGTAAGATGATCCGTCATCCTGTGCTCGGCATCAATCAAACACTAATGCACACTCACCATAATCTCTGAGCAAGCATTCGCTAATCCCCAGCGAGCCCCTCCACTTCAGGTGATGCTCCCCGTGCAGCTGTTTTGCTTAACTTGATGGTGTTGCTAATGTGCTCATTACTGTTCTGCTGAGCTGATTATCATCTCATGTAAATGTACGCAGGTTCGTAATGCACTGCAGGTGCTCTCGCCGTCGTCTCTTGCTCATTGCCTAATATTTTGTCCTGTTTTCTTCTAATGCGTCCCCCCCCCCCCATCCCTCTTGCTCCGCACCCCCCGTCGTCTCCTCATCTGTCATCTTCACTTCTTACCTCGCTTCCTCGTTGCTGACCCGACCTTTTTTTTTTTTTTTTTTTTCCTGGCTTCAGCCCCTCACGCCGGTCTGACCACAGCTGAGTATTATCACCAGATGGCCCTGCTGGCCGGGCACCGCAGCCCCTACACAGCCGACCTGCTCCCGTCCGTAGCGTCCACCGCCGGCGCCAGCAACGCCAGCGCCCTGCACATGGAGTACCTGCAGGCCATGGACGGTGAGTCTGCCCACATGGACATGCACACACAAGCGTTTCTAGGATGCAAAGTATATTTTTTACGCAACTGAACTTCATATAACAGTTAGTTTTCGGGCCCCAGTAAATAGATGTTTGCACCCAAATTGCAGCTTCTTAACCAAAAGCCACCTACCACACGGTCCCCCTCAGGGATTGGACCCTTCACGAGTTACGAGTGCATACCTGCGCGTCATAACATGGGTGGTCCCAGTGGGAATTCAACCCCTAAAGTGCACTTTCACAAAACACCTCCTATATATAGACGCAGGGACCCGCAACTTCACTTTGACATGATTTAAATGAGCCATTGTCTTAATGTGTTGCCTTCAGGACTGTGTGCAGAGGACTTATGCTAATGAGTTATTTTAAAGTGTAAATAGGAAATTAAACGCACACTAAATCTTAGAAAGGTCAGACAGCCTCACCTCGTTCCCTTTGATGAGAATGTATTTAGTCAGGCAGGCGCCGCTTTCATGGAAATCCGGGGTGAAGTTCCTCCGATTCTTCAGAACAAACTAATTAAAACTAGCCAAACTTGTGCGGGTATCAGAAAATTAATTGCTATTAAGTGGGAATTGGAATGTCCCACCATTCATCATTGGAGAAATCCTTTCTTCTGTGTCACATTTTAAGATTAATAGACTGAAACAAAACAATTAGGGCCAAATTTAAGTGGAGATGTGGCGCTCCTCACTTTAAAATCGCCTGTGATCATTGCCGCTAATAACTCATCATGTTGCAACAATGTGTGTTCCAACGCCTGAAAAATTAACACTTTAAAGCGTTTGGATTTCAGAAAAAAAACATACAAAGAGCAGAGTCTACGGAGAGGCTTTGGCTGATAATCTGGGCTACTGTGTTACTGCGGCTATTTTAGTCTGTTTCACATCAGTGTAATTATCTTCAGACAGAGCTGCGCTAATGAAACAATGGGCCTGTCCTGCCTATTTGTGCTTTAATGGGCTATTGTCTACGTTCAAACTGCCTAATTAGTGGCATAGCTCTCATAGATCACTGCACTAACGTCTGCATTTGGGGTCTGTTTAGGCTGAATTTAAACATGTTTGCTGATGGGTTGACTCCCTTTTAGTATCGGTTTGAACGTGGTATATCGTGTTTGATACAAACAAACTGTTCAGCTCCAGTTATTAATGTTGTAATTACACTAACTAGCTATATTTGAGACAAAGTGGCCCAGTTATCACCAGACTCTGTTTCTCAGCTGCAGACTCCTATCGATACGCTCGCTCTCCTGTGCTCGCATCTTTCTCCGTCTCAGTGTTGTAGCCGTATTTTCGTCCCGGCGTCCGTCAGTCCGGCCCGTCCAAGTCCTCCCCGGCTGCTAGGATTAACGACGCGGCGCGTAACCAGCCGTCGCGTCCATAAATCAAGGGGAAATTAGAGGGACAGTCGCGCTATGAGCCGGGACGCTCCACTCTGTGTCTAACCCGCCTGGCCGATTTATCACCGGGGCTGTGCATTAATAAACACCACCCCCCGAGACTTGGCGGTGGTGGGACGCTCGCCCTGCTCCTCACGTCCCTCCTCCTTTTAATTCACCTCAAGTGGGGGCTGTCTCTCACGCTCAGGAATCGGGAATCTGTGAGGGCTCCCAAATTTGGACAGTGAAAGTTGCATTTGTCCACACCAGGAAAGCAAGCGATTAAATCTAATATTTGATGTGACCGAGGCAGCGATCAGTCAGGGATCTGAGCGGGTGCTCTCCTCGCGGCTGCCTGCAGGCCTACGCGTGCCAGAGCACCGCCGCTGCATCCGCACACTGTGATTACCATGTGAATGGAGCGCTCTGTAATCGTTGGATGTGTCAAACGGGAGATGGAGCATTTACGTTTGGGAGATGGATGGAGTGTGGGGGACGTAAAAACGGAGGGGGGGTTATCGGGGCTGCGTGAGCCGGTTTTGTTTGCCTTTATAAAATAACTCCAAATGTTTTATTTCCAAGTCTTGAGTCACAAAGTCATTGTGTCAGTTCACGCACAAAGCGCGACATCCCCTCGGTGCTTCCTCCCCTCCTCCTCCCATCTTCCTCTGTTTTTCCTTGTCTTGTTTGTGACATCTCCATGTGAAAAGACAACAAAAGTCATGTTTTAATCTCTACCCGTGGCTCTTTGTATGTGCAGAGAGAATGGTTGCGCCGTTTCCGCCTTTTACCTTTTCAAACCCCCTTTTTCGTATTTCCAGTCAACACTGATTGCATTTGAATAACGACTCAAATTGGACTTGATTAAATATTACCATACACAGTCAGAGCATTTCTCCAACATAAAAGGCGTGTTTTCTCATGGCTGAAATGCAAGCAGTGCATCAAGTGACAGCCGAACACTCATTCAGATGAGCCTTTTGTCTGATGATTGACAAAAGTGTCATCTGCTCGGGTTAGACTAGGTTAGAGTTTGGATGAAGTCAAACGAGCCGAGCATTTCTTGACGAGGAACTCACTTGTAGCAATTTAGCCCATGTTTATTACCGATAGCAAGTGCGGGAGCGGATAAAGGTCCGTTTCCACTTCTACTTTCTCACCTTTCGGCTGCTCGGCCTCTAAAAAGCCCCTCTTCCCCCTCCCGTCCCGCAGGTTCTCGCTTCCCGAGCCCGCGGCTGCCGTCGCGGCCCAGCAGGAAGCGGCCCCTGCCCATCTCGCCGCTCTCCGAGCACAGCTTCGACCTGCAGACCATGATCCGCCACTCGCCCAACTCGCTCGTCACCATGCTCAACACCTCGCGCTCCAGCTCCTCCACCAGCGGCTCCTACGGGCACCTCTCCGCCGGGGCCATCAGGTAGCGCCGCGTCTCAAAACGCCGCATTATCCCTTTAAAAACTTTGATCCTGTCATGTTTATTTTCAGGAGCTGATTGATATGTATCGATAACGCTCGTGTCCGTACACGGTCTCCCTGTGAGGAGTGATGTTGTAAATTAATTGGGAGTAAAGATGGATTCTGTAGCATAGTGTGTTGGTGTGTGTGTGTGTGTGTGTGTGCATGTGTGTGTGTGTGTGCATGTGCATGCGACCGTGTCAAACCCCCCGTGGGTGACGATCTCCCAGCCAGCCAGTCAGCCTGCCTCCCCGGCGGCTTGTGTCAGTCAATCGGTGCCGCTCGTGGAAACATCACATACATCACGGCCCGGTACCGGAGGCAATCAAAGGGAAGCAGAAGAAAAGAAGAGCGAGGGGGGGGGTGGGACGGGGGGGAAGATCCATGGCCCCACCCACAGCCATTGATCAGCGATCTGTACGAAGAGCCTGATCAATCAGACACTGTCCCGGTGACAGGCCCCAAATAGGCCGCGCCAACAGACTGATGAGTGATATGACAAGCAGATGGGCCCCCGAATGTGTCTCGGCCCATTGATTTCCAGTGGGCTGGTAATAAGGTCAGCAGACGTATGAGTCGCAGCGAGAGCAGGATGAATGGAGGCCTCTGCTGCGGAGCCACACAGACCTGTGTTTATCTGGTGGTTCACCTGTGGTTGTACACACCCCAGAGGAGGTTTGTGGCTTCGGGGGGGTTTCAGGATTTAAAAAAAAAAGTTCACTAAGCTGAGTTTGAGGGTGAATAGACCGACGGAACAGCTCCTTCTGCTGTGTTTACCAGGCGGCGCGACACACTCCAGATTGTTTATCATCGGCATCGTTTGCCCACCGGAGGAATGACATCCTGCCTCACGCTCGCGATAATTCACTGTGTGTTAACAAGCTGAACATTCATTGGCAGGGATTTTGCCGGCAGCCCCGTGGTTCCAGCATTACCACAGCATCTCCTGTCAGATTGTCCTCGGGGACTCGGAGCTATCCAGAACAATCCATTTATTCACTCTTCTCCCCTTATTGCCCGAGCAGCTGAGGCTTCACTGAAGTTGTACTTTAGCTCCTCCATTCTCCATTCTCCCAGCGTAACGGCTCTGGCTTCCTCCTCGTCTCTCCTCCAGCCCCGCGCTGAGCTTCGCCTACCCTCCGACCCCGGTGGCTCTGCACGTGCACCAGCAGCTGATCGGCCGCCAGCCGGGCATCGTGGGCTCGGCCTTCGGCCACAGCCCGCCGCTCATCCACCCGACGCCGGCCTTCGCCACCCAGAGGCCCGTGCCGGGCATCCCTCCCTCGGGGCTCAGCGCCAGCGAGCGCTCGGCCATCTCCGGCGACTCCTCGCAGGTGAGCGCGCCGGCGCGATCCATCACGGCGGGTAATGGATGGCGGCGTGGCACGCCAGCCGCGTCCGGGTGGAACGCGGTACAGGCAGGACCCCCCCCTCCGCACGCTCATCTCCTGGGAGCTTCCTCCTACTGGTGTTGTGTCTTGTTTTGAGACTGCCAAGCGCGGCCCAGAACGTGCCAGCAGCAAACAACAAGGGGCTTGTTAGCATAGAATCCCACTGCTGACTCCATTAATCACTGGAGAGAGAACAAGGATATAGAGAGGGGATATTGACATGGATGGATGGATCCAAAGGGCCTTTTCTCTCTTTACTCAACCCTTACTGTATGTGCGGGCTCACATTTGAAGTAAATATTCAGGGTGTATTACTAGTCCTCCCTGCTGTTTTCCATCGCTTGAATTTTGTGTTATCACGAATGAGGCCTTATTCAAATTGGGCACATATAAATTGCCTTTTCCTCCTCCTGAATAAACAGAATATTGCTTTGGGGCCGCAGCTGAATCTCATATGTGACAGCATAGATAGAGAAGCAAATGTGTTTTAGAAAAAAAAACATGCACCTAAATGTGTTTTAAACACGAGCACTGTTTTTTTTTTTTTTTTTTTTTCAAATAAGAATTCCCTCTAGGTTGAAGTCAAGCCAGGCCGAAGCCGGGTCATCTGTTGGTTCACTGCAGTTACAACAAGCTCACAAACCAATTTACAGAAGCACTCAGTGATTACAGAGCTAATGAGAGTCGCTGAACTGCGTGGTTTGTCACAGGCTCAGCTACTGAGCATGTGGATTCAGTGTAGAGCAAATGATTGGTTTTTAGTTAACGAGCAATGCATGCACGGATACTCAGCACAGTGGAAGGCATAAAACCAGAAACATCAGGACGGATGTCAGATGTGTCGTGTTCCCTCAGACCAAGCCGACGAGCGAGTCCGCGGTGAGCAGCACCGGAGACCCCATGCACCACAAACGCTCCAAAATGAAACCGGAGGAGGAGATGCCGAGTCCCGGAGCAGTGAGCGTCCAGGTGAGTGTTTGCATGGAGGATAGAGAGGCTCCAGTTCCCTGTTCAGCCGTAGACCAGCTCACAGACTCCTGTTTTCCTGCTCGTTGCTCGTATCAGTACCCGCACTGCGAGCATTGATCTTCGGGACGCTAGAAGGAAATGGTTTTTGCTTTTGCTTAATCAAAAACGTTCCCGGCTGGAAAAAGTAGGAGAGTCGTGATTACTGCCAAAGTTTGCATGTGCGGGGAAAATGGTATTAAAGTCGATGCGGCTGCAGATTCGTTCTGAAGCGCGCGGTGGAAGCTACAGGCTCGCTCCTATTAGCCCACACCAACTCTCCTCACACGGTGACAGTGAAGAATGTCTGGGCTAATAGAGCAACCTATAGCAGGAAGAGGGGGTTAGATTCCTCAAACACTCGCCCCGGTGCTGTCGTATAACGAGCCCCAAGTACAGAGCAGGGCTTTCAGCGCTGGATTTCCGCCCTCAGACGAGGGGCCCTGCGTCGAACAAGAGGCCGAGACGTTCATGTAGAAGAGCAGAGCGGGAAAAATGACTTATGTGACACGGTTCGAGGGACGGCGGCGTATTTACCTTCTACCTAATCTGTGGTTCACCTCTTCAGGATCACCCGGACGGGATGACTCTGGTGAAGGAAGAAGGGGACAGAGATGAGAGCAAGCAGGAGCCAGAGGTGGTTTATGAGACCAACTGCCACTGGGAAAACTGCTGCCGCGAGTTTGACACACAGGAGCAACTTGTGCAAGTGAGTAACCGCACACACACACACACACACACACACACACACACACACACACACACACACACACACACACACACACACACACACACACACACACACACACACACATACACACACACACACAAACGCGTGTGCGCTTGCTAATATCTATTTTATTGGATCATTGTAGTTGGTTGGGATTCATTCAGCACTTCCTGTAGAGAGGTTTTCACAATATGACTCCACTTCCACTGAGAAGGGAAGCGCGTGTTTAGAGCTGCACGACTGCGTGAAGTCTCGCATAAAAGCTTTCGTTCTTTCTCTGCATCTCACACACACGTCGCTCGCTGAGAGTCGTCTCGGCGGACGACAGAACATCGGCTGCAGCTGCACTTTCCCGGACAAGGCCTCGTATCGGGCCTCAACCCCCGCCAGCGCGTCGACAGCAAAGTCGGCGCTGCATGCGTTGGACCGATACGGCCGCTGGATTCCTGATTGGATGCGGGGACGCTGCTAATGGGCTCAGAAGTTGCAGAGCACATCTCACAGCTGAACGCCGCTAACTGATTTGGCTTGTTGAGCCTCCCGGAGTCGGACGAAGCTTTGTGTGCTGGTCGGGAGCGTCCCTCCTCCTGTCCGTTATCGGGTCTCTCACACAGCCCGGCCGACGGACGCCTCCCATCACTCTGCGCCCGCGGCTTCACCGTTAAGCTAAATATTAACCCGTGTCAGTCCCGCTACGGCTACTTACGCTGACGCTATTAGCTCTGCTGCTCCGCCGCGGCCTGTGAACCCCCGCGCCCTGTGAACCCCCGCGCCCGTCGGCTGGCGCAGCGCCCTGAAGTCGGGGAAATGGTGCAAACGCACGGGCGTGCACGCGCGCGAGCGCGCACGTGAGCCGCGGCGGCACACATCTGATAGAAAGATCCTGGGCTCTTCACAGCTGTCTATTTGCCGCCTTGACATTGCAATCCTCCGCTGCGGTGGTAACCCCTATCTATAATTGATATCCTCAGCGAGGAATGGGCTGCCTCCCGTGTTTGAAGGGCTCGGCTCAAAGGTTGAGGAGCTTGACAACTTCTTGCCCCTGTTCCAGGGGGCGGAATGGAGGGAGGCTGCGCTTCCTAATGGAGGGAGAGCGCTCACATCCCCCCACTGTAGACTGCAGGTGGCCGTCGGAACAAAGCCGCGTGCTCCCATCAAGCCCAACGCTGCCGAGCTGCACCTATTATCAGATATCTGTTCACCAACAAACCCCCCCCCCCCCCCCCTCATTTTTCCATCACGGAATTGTTTCTTTAACCACTCGACTTTGTGATTTCTCATTTTCCACACACAGTGTGGAAACAGTGCTCGGCCTACGGAGTCTCTGCCCTCTAATTCAGCGACGGGACGAGAAAATGCTCTTATCTCTTTACACCCCCCCCCCCCCCCCCCCCCCCCCCCTCCAGTAATAGGATAAGTACAGTATTTGGACCACAGTGGCTCATACACTGGGAGGAGAGGGGGGGTGGGGGGGGATTTCCATATAACCAAACAATGGAGCGTCCCTTCCCCCTGTGCTCGTCTTCTGAAATGGCTTTGGGGGAAACCCACGATGGGGGAAAAAACTCTCTCCACGGTTGGAACCATCCAACGCAGACACACAACGTTCTTGTGTGGATTCGTTCATTCAGCGACGGTGGACGGCCGTCTTTCAGCAGAAGGCGCACCCGCCCCAATGCCCCCCTTTCTCCGCGTGCTTGGCCTAATTTGTGAATTAAGCCTTGACGCCACCCTGGTCGCGCGGCACCTTGCTCCGACGCGAGCCCGCTGCTCCGGATGCATATTTTTACCCTCTCAAACGCGTTGGCACCATGACGCGCCGCGGCGTCCCTTTATCGGCGCCGGCGCTTAAGCGCTCTCGGTGCAGCCGATAAGATAAACATCGGATCTGTGCAATTTAGCGCACTTATCGGGCCTACCCAGTCAGCAAAAGCGAGGCGGGTGTCAATTTGACTTTGCTGTATTTATTTCATTCATTACACTTCAAGTCTCTGTGGCGCTCCATCTCCAGCGCCATCTCTGCTCGGCTCCACATTCCTTTGCTTACCCATTTTTGGGCATGAACCTCTCCCTCGCTATTTTTCCCCTTCATTTCCCCCCCCCGCCCGCCCCCCGTTCCCCTCGGAGGGACTACTTTTAGAGATAAGGCCTGGTGGCTTCTTTAATGTCGCTCTTGAAGTGGCTTTTTCACTAGGGTTTGTCACCAGATGCCAGCCCCACGATCCCATAGTTTCCTAATATGGCCCTGCTCAACAACCTTTTATTATTCACTCATTGATCTCTTGCTGAAACAAAGTTATAATAATTTGGCATTAAAGAGTTTTTTCCTTATTTAATTAAATTGAACTTTCTGTAAGTCCAATTTAACTTATCTCAGCTCTGAAGGAATTTGCCGCCTCCTGGTTCTGACCCGTTTCTTGCTCGGCTCTGGACTCTGCTGCATCCGTGTGTTCTACCACCCTGTTTGGGGTCATCTCCATAGGTGGCGCTGTGATGTCCTTGTTCTTAGATGGGGGGCTGGCTTGTTAAGGCGTCTGCTGCGTTGCCTCCCTGGTGTTAAAGAGAGATAAATGCGGGCGCAGGCTGGAAGCAGCCCCCACTCTGGCTGCTGGCGAAGGCCTTTAATTGGTAAAATGCAGATTTTTTTTGATCAGCAGAAGGATTAGGCCCCTTATCTGTGTAGAGTATCTTACTCTAAGATGAAAAGACTGTGCTGAATTACACATGCCAATTCTAGCTCCCTGCCCCCTGCTCACTTACTCCCATCCTCCCTCCTTCCCTCACCCAGCCGTTCTCCCTTTCACTCCCTCCCTCCCGCCTTGTTCATGCTGTTTTTCCTCTTTACACAAAGCACTTCAGCAACTGACATCACAAAAGAGCATATGATTTATTAGGCGCTGTTTGATAAAGCTAAACGGTGTTGCGGGTCCCACAGCTTAGTGAAATTGCCTTGTAAACAGGCCCTCTTTTCATGCACGCCTGCATTCTAATGCGTGAGGGCTGCGTCCCAGAGAGGGTTTGATAAGGAGACACGGAGATGGATACTGAAGTGAGCAAATGCTGAGAAATAGCAGCAGAAATTATAGGATGCTGCACGTACATGGAGGGACACGATATATTGGTTTTATTTTATATGAAACCAAGATGTGAAACCGCTGTTGTGTTTCACTGCTATTTAAGCCGTGCAAACAAGCAGTCCAGACCGGGACGCTGTGTGTGTGTGTGTGTGTGTGTGTGTGTGTGTGTGTGTGTGCGTGCGTGCGTGCGTGCATGCGTGCGTGTGTGTGTGTGTGTGTGTGTGTGTGTGTGTGTGTGTGTGTGTGCATGTGTGCGTGTGTGCGTGTGTGCGTGTGTGCGTGTGCGCGTGTGCGCGTGTGTGTGTGTGTGTGTGCGTGCGTGCGTGCGTGTGTGTTAGTGTGTGTGTGTGCGCGCGTGCATGTGCCTGCGTGCGTGTGCCTGCGTGTGTTCGTGCATGTGTGCGTGCGCTCCCCTCATACGTCACAGGCGGCTGTAGTGTCCCCTGTGTCCGTGTCCCCGGCGCTTCCTGTCATGCGGCTCCCTCCTAAATCCATCTTGGTGGCGTTTTTACAGTTGTTGGCCGATAAGCTGGCAGGGGGAAGATGAATAACCTGCCGCCCCGCCGCTATCAGCACCTGTTTGTCGATTTAGCCGGCCAACGGGGCCTGTCTGCTCAGCATGGAGATTATTGATTCAATAAGAATTGCCATTAGATCACGCCATTAGGCTTCTCGGCGGCCCCGCTCCCCGCGCTGTCCGTCCCCCTCTCCGTCAGCTCGGGGCTCATGCATCACGCCCGTCAGCGGCCTCCTTCATTTGTACCAGCAGGGTGTGAGCGTGCGTGCGTCCGTCTGTGCGTGTCGTGGCAGCCGCCGGCGCGATCCGGCACCGCCGCGCTCTCCCATCGCTCTCAGCTGTTCTCAGGATATTGAGCGCTGCTCACTACAGACCGATCTCCCGCCACAGCGACTCCCTCACGGAGAGGAAGAAAAAGAGAGGACGAGTCCGGTTTTCTGCGGCTCTGACCGAAGGTGGGGAGACGATCAATCTTGGGGAAACTTCACTAACGTCTGTGGCCGCGCTGTCCCCCCAATCATTCTCCCTGAAATTAGTCTTGTTTTGTCACTTTGAAATTAAAAAAGTGTCAAGTGAGAATAATGGAGGCCCTTTGTGGATATATTAGTGTCAGTTTTCCTCTTTGCTTTTGCTGTCGCACTCTGCTGTTACTGTGCTGACTCATTTGTCGATCCTTTCGGATTACTGGAAGCGAGTGCAGCGGCTTTATAGAGACTCAAAGAGACTCGGGGTCAAAAATGTCTTGAAGAAAGACTTAAAGTCGGGCGATTTCTGTCTCTCTTGTTCCGCGTGGGGTCATGGTTTGGCCAGTGGGCAAGATGCTAAATAGGGACAAACAGGCCATTGTTTAAAGGGGAACTGACCTCAGATGCTTCACTTTTTGGACATGTTTAACAAAGCATTGCTTCTCCAGTCATATCGGTTAATTCAGAACTTCCTTCTCTCCTGTTGCACCCATCCTTCATTCACCTGGAGGTAAAAAGCCTCCCTCCGGCTCAGGAATGTAATAATACCAGTTTCTTGGGGTCAGGATATTGTCTGTCTTCTGGGTTTCTCTCCAAAGAGGCCACCAGACAGTGTTGTGAGTGAAACAGAGCCAGATGTTGACTCCGTTCCCAGAGGCTCTACGCCTGCATGTCCTTTCTTTTCCCGGCACCTCCTTCATCCTCTTGTAACATCCACCACTTACCACCTAAAGGACTTGGAGTAAAAGGATGCTAGAAAAAAGGAAAGAAAAGGAGCAAGAGAAAGGCAGTGATATAATACTTGGCTGGAGTTGCAAAGCCCTCACATTTCAGATGGCGGGTCGGAACTTTTTGATTTCCCCCCCTATCTCCTCACCTTCCTCCCACCTTCCCTACTTCCTAAGCCTCAGATTGGAAGCTGCTATGGCAGCACAACTGTCAGCACTTGACACTGGAGGGGGGGGGGGGGGCGATGGCCCACTGTGATGCGAAGTGACAGGGTTTTATTTGAAAATCCTGTACAGATCGGACCCTGAGAGTCACAATGTGCCTTTTTATTTTGCCAGCCTTTGTGCAGATTTCAACAGGAAAGAAGGCGAAGAAAGAAGGAAGGAAGGTTAGAAGTTAGGAGAACTGAGGGGGAAGAAAGTAAAATACCACATCAAAAGAAATGAAAAACAGGAACAGGATTATTATATTTGCCCTCGAGCTGATCAACAATTCAGAAATAAAAGTAAATTGAACTCGTTTAAATCCTTTCATCTTGTTTTGTAGCACATCAACAATGACCACATCCACGGGGAGAAGAAGGAGTTCGTGTGCCGGTGGGAGGAATGCTCTCGAGAGCAGAAGCCCTTCAAGGCACAGTACATGCTGGTGGTCCACATGCGGAGACACACTGGGGAAAAGCCACACAAGTGCACAGTAAGGACGCTGCGAGTGCCCTGTGAATGCATCTGCAGATGCAGTAGGTCTCAGGCTGCGTGAGTGACTGCTCTCTGTTTGCCCACAGTTCGAAGGCTGCACCAAGGCCTACTCGCGTCTGGAAAACCTTAAGACCCACTTGCGTTCCCACACAGGAGAGAAACCTTACGTGTGTGAGCACGAAGGCTGCAACAAAGCCTTCTCCAATGCCTCCGACCGGGCAAAACATCAAAATCGCACGCACTCAAATGAGGTACCGACGAACAGTTGCTGCTCTACACCCTCAGTGCGCTGTTTACTGCCGCGTCTCACGCCTGATCTTCCCCCGCTTCCAGAAACCGTACGTGTGTAAAATCCCAGGCTGCACCAAGCGCTACACGGACCCCAGCTCCCTGCGGAAGCACGTGAAGACCGTGCACGGGCCCGAAGCGCACGTCACCAAGAAGCAGCGCGGCGACTACCCGCGGCCCCCGCCCCAGCCCCGGGAGCCGGGGGGCAACAGCCAGGGCCGCTCGCCGGGACACCTGCCCCTGGGCGCATACGTGGACCAAAGGGAGTACAACCACGCTACCTCAAAACAGGACGAATGTCTGCAAGTCAAGTCCATCAAGACAGAGAAGCCCATGGTGAGACTTAAACCCACGCCGTGCCGTGCAGCCATTTAGCTCCTTAACACATTCATCTAATACTTCCACTAACGGTTCTTGTGAATTGTGTGTAATTTATCAGTGGACTGGGGTTTGCACCTTTCACACTAAAGTCTTCTAACGAGTGAATGTTTTCTTCTATCCAATGCTTCGGCAATTCTCTCCTTTCCTTTCTAAGGACAGTGGGTAATCAGGTGAGACAGGTGTCCCTTCACGTTGATCCTCCTAGACGTTTGTGTTCCTGTGCTTGCCTCTTAGACCCATCCTCATCCTATCACTGCTGCTTCACACTCACTCTTGTGGGCCTCGCATTGAAAAAATTATTATGCTTTTGGTTTCATTGCGAGAACTTTGATTTCGCAAAATGCGCTTGTTTCCAGGAGCAATGCCTTCAGGCAGAACCGCGAAAGCACTGGAAGTCGGTCTTCAATCGGCAAACAAATTCATTCAGCACTGACTTATTTCCAAACACACAAAATCCTCAGCCCATCAGCCGCCTTATGAAGTTGTTCTTTTTTTTAAATAATACAAAAAGCCCACATTCAAATAACAAAGATACTTGTGGTCTAATGTTTTACAAAACTTTATCTGTAACATATTTTTCATTTAAATGAAACAAAGGAGCAGTTGATTAAACTAGTTGCAGCGATTAATAAGATGACACAATGTCAAAATGGCAGGAAATTCCTCATGAGCACGCCATCATCCAATGCATTACATCTAATCATTGTGGTTTGTGACACTTGATGATGTCATTCCTAGAATATTTCGCCTGATCATCCTCTCTTCTCCCGTCCTCCTGCCTCAGACGTCTCAGCCAAGCCCTGGCGGTCAGTCTACATGCAGCAGTGACCAGTCCCCCGTCGGCACCTATCCCAGCAGTGGAGTCCAGCTTGCTGTGAGCGCCGGACGCTCGCCAGGGGAGGGGCTGGTGGAGGACGAGGAGGACGATGAAAACGCAGGAGAGGCGGAGGAGGAGTGTGAGGGGGAGCCAGCCCCCATCATGGACTCCACCGTCTCCACAGCCACCGCGGCCATGCTGACCCTGCAGGCGAGGCGAAGCGTCGGTCGCCCCCTGCGCTGGATGGAGCACGTCAAGATGGAGAGGCTGAAGCAGGTGAATGGAGCGGTGCCCAGGCTGGGGCCCCTGTCCCCTACGCCGCCCCCCAGAGGTTCCACGCTACCTAACATCCTGGGGAAGGGTAAGCTCAGGAGGAATCCTTTTACCGTTGTTTTTGTTATGTTTTAATAGCAGCCGTGACCAATCCAGAATGTGGAGACCTCAGTTTGACACGGAGAGAGCGAGCTGCATTTCACGTTTTAACACCTGTTCAGAATTTACACATCACTGCGGCTGTTTGTACAAGTCACACTTTGGGAAACGAGTTATCCCAGATTCCATCTCGCCCGTTTTGGCTAAAGCGCTCAGGCAAAACAAATCCTTAAAATTTACGGTTCTACTGTAAAATGGTATCAAAGCCATATCAGCTGTATATCATATCAGTGAGTGAAGCATGTAACAGTGTTTCATGGAAAAGTGCTGCCAGTTGTCTGTGCTAACACCTGTTACAGCGATCTCTCCACACGTACAATTACTCGGCTGTAAATATTTCTAAATGTTTTTTCTCCGGTCCAAACTTTCTCCATGCGTTCTTCCCCCAGGATCCTGTCTGGGCCGGTCGCTGGGGCTGCCCACCCCTCAGCCACCTGCTCACGCCGAGCTGGGCAGCACGGAGCTCACTGTGCTCACTTTGCTCCGGGACCGACGCGACAGCAGCGGCAGTGCCACCAGTTCGGCCTACCTGAGCAGCAGCCGGCGCTCCTCGGGCATCTCCCCCTGCTTCTCCAGCCGGCGCTCCAGCCAGGCTTCTCAGGGCGAGGGCACGATGGCAGCCGCCCACCACCGGCGTATCCACAACCTCAGCTCCACTGATTCCTATGACCCCATCTCCACCGACGCCTCCCGCCGATCTAGCGAGGCCAGCCAGTACGGGGGTGGGGCAGGGGGAGGCGGGGGAGGCGTGTTCTCAGGGGGCGGGTGTGGAGGTGTCGGAGCGGTAGGCGTGGGGGGAGGAGGGTCAAGGGGGGTGTTTAATTTAACCCCAGCACAGCACTATCACCTGAAAGCCAAGTATGCAGCAGCGACCGGTGGCCCGCCGCCGACGCCTCTGCCCAACATGGAGCGCATGAGCTTGAAGACTCGCATGGCCATGATGGATGAGGGCGGTAGCGACCACTGCTTGCCGCCTCTTGTCAGGCCCCATCAGTGTAGCGATGGCACCAGTGGGTACGCCAACGGCCATGCGGGACATGCCGTCTACAGGAGGAGGGTCCTCTACCCTGGCGAGGGAGCACTGAACGGGACCCGGAGGGCCAGTGACCCGGTGCGGACGCACGCTCCTGATATTTGCACTCTGCCCCCAGTGCAGCGCTTCAGCAGCCTTAACAACCTCCACCCTCTTCCGCCTCTGTCTCACCACTCGTCACCCGAAATTCACAACTTCAGCCTACAGAACTATACCTGCTCAGAAGGGAACCTTCAGAGGCGCCTGCAGCACTCGCCCTACACTCCAAGCATTACGGAGCACGCAGCCTTAGAGGCCTTGGCCATGGACGATGATGGGGACGCCGGCCTATTGCTTGGCGATGAGGAAATGCTGCCAGACGACCTGGTGCAGTATCTTCACTCCCAGGTTCAGGTGGACGGTGGCCCCTATATGCATGAAGACCAAATACCTTCCACCCAAAGGAATGCATCTCTGGAGGGACTGGAATCGATCCAGACGGGGCTAAACATGACCCTCCCTGGGACCCAGATCCTCCATCAGCAGCAGCAGCAGCAGCAGCAGCAGCAGATAGCCAAGCGAAAGAGTCCCAGTAAGCTTCCAATCCAGTGGAATGAAGTGAGCTCTGGGAGTGCTGACAGGTCGCCTCCAAGGGAGCAAAGCCACCAGACACAGTGTGCAAGGTGGTCAGGCACAGAACCTGGACCTGCATCTGCACCTTTTGGCAGGTTTGGAAACATGGTGGTTCAGCAACAAGTGTCCCTTGACTTACAGAACAATAGTGCTCAAACCAACTCGTCTCAAAGTGCTTTCTGTGTCAACTCTGGGGTGAAGATAGAGCCCTTGCCTAATTCCTGCATGGAGATGAGAGGCGGTGGTCACGGCTCTGCTAACACCTTTACTAGGCCCAATTTCACACAGGTCCTTGACGGTTCTCTTCCACAGGGTTTCAAACAACAGGCCTCCAATGGAGCTCTGAAACAGAACCAGTTCCAGCTAAGCCACGACGGCTCTTGTCAGGTTGGAAACAACCTAATCCTGAGCAGGGAAACCGTCGACAACCTCTCAAGTGTCTCTAGGGGACCTGCTCTTTATCAGAATCGACAGGTCCATGCCCCTTGTCCACCAGTCAACGCTCACAGGAACTCGGTCAGGGCCCAGCAGTACCTCAATTCAAAGAGCGCTAATGAAATCCAGACTAGCCTCAACCAGCAACAACAGCTGCAGAGTGGCGACCACTGTGCCCTCGCACACCAGGTATCTGGACTGAAGTTGGAGGCCCCAGACCATGGGTTCTTAGAACAGGGCTTCGGGGATTCCCTCCCTTTTGATCCAGTGGATCGTAAACCCTCGTCCTACCCTTCCCTGGAGGACCGCTGCCTGCTTGAGGCCATGGCGGAGTCTGTGGGAGATGGCGGCAGCAGGAATTCCGTGGCTCTCCTGTCTCCTGGTACAGACCAGGTGACCAGCACGGTGGACGGCAGCATGCCTGCTGTGCTGGATGAGGCGGTAGGCCTGGACTTTGGTATTATGCTGGAGGACGGCTATGACCAGGGCAGCTTGGCCTCGGGGGTGCTGAGCCCCTCCATCTTTCAGGGTCTGTCCAGGACGTCATCACGCCTCACCACTCCCCGTGCTTCTGCAACTTTCCACAGCGTGGCCCCTGGCCTAAACAACATGGCTATTGGAGATATGAGCTCCCTCCTCACAACCCTTGCTGAGGAGAGCAAGTTCCTAGCTATCATGCAGTAGCTGCTTTATCCCTCTCCCGCTCTCTCTCTCTCTCTCTCTCTCTGCTTTCTCCTCTCTTAGGAAAATGGAAAAAAGGAAGAGTAAAACTGTGGTGTATGTGAAGATTAAGATAAAAGTGACAAATATGAGAACTTATGTACTTATGTTCTGGCGGTTGCCAAATCCATTTATACTGTACAAATATCTCACAAAGGAATGAGATGTGTCAAAATTATGTATAGATGAATAGTTATATTCCTTTTATGGAATGGAGGCTATTTTTGGAAGCCCTTCAGTTTGTATTACTATGTGACGTTGAGCAAAACCTCACTTCTTTGAAACAGTATTCTGTGTTGTCGCTGTTGGTAAAAATGCATGCGTGCCAGACTGAACACTGATCGCCGTCTATGTGAGAGCACAGACGCGCCATCGAGCATCGAACGTTCTCCAACAGGACACTGAATCCATTCTCGTTCCAACAGGTGAGATGTGGGTCGAGAATTAAACAGGCTCTGATCTTAACGTTATATATCATAGGTTTTAATAAGTGATATATTTACATTTGTTTTCATTTTGTTAATATGTTCTTTTTGTGAATCTGTAAATGTTACAGTGCTTCTACCAGTTTTTAATCCAGTGGTGTTTCTTTGTCAACATGGTTTTGAACCAATTGATGGACAGCACATCCAAGTTTCAAGGCACCACAGATCGTTGCCTACTTGATATGTAACCGGCTCGGTTTAGTTAGTCTGGTGCGGTACTTACAAATGTATATAACAGTGTTTTTATATTCTGTTTGTGATAATCAGATTCTTGATGTTGGGACAGTTTTCCGTGGTGATCAGACGTCCCACGGTGCGCTTAAATAGTACTTTATGGTTTAAATCTGTTTTAATGACCAGCAGTGGTCCAGCCCACATACATTTTGCTCTGTAAAGTGGTGTCTTGTTTTATAGGAAATCATTGGTATTGTTTCCTCCAAAGCTCTGTCATTCAGAATGTGTACTGCCACCAAGTATTGCAGTGACTGTCAACAGTGTTAGTGTTGCCTTGCAGTCATGCGCGACTGCACAAAGAATAATAAGTAGATTACTTTTTGTTCAGCATCAGAGCAATGAGGTACGTATTGTTTTACTGTCGTTTTGGTACTTTGCCAATTTTGTAGCTGTGCATTGATTGTGATTTTCTTTTTTTTTTTTTGAAGAAGTAGAAATGATTCCCTTCAACAGAAGGGAATTACATTGAGGTATGTGCCTTATACGTATCTGCCTGTCGGTAAAGAATGATCACTGCCAATCTTCCATTGTGAATTATAAAAAACATAAACATTTAACATGTAAAGTCTTGTGAGACGTGACAGAATCTTTATATAAGAAAAGTCTGAATATCAGAAAAGTTCATGTTTGCAAAAAGCAAACATTCTACGTTCCTTTGGCATTTTTTTGTTTGTTTGTTTCACATCTATTGTGCGTTTATATATAATGTGTAAATACAATAATCTTTCTGTAGGTTTAGCAGAGAACATGGAGAGAATCCTGGGGCCAATAAAGAATCGACTTGGCCCCAGGTAAAGGCCAGAGAGATCTGGCTCAGAGTGGAGCTTCAGGTGCCCAGCACTGCCCCTCTGCCAGAAGAGCCACTTTGCTCTTTTATAACTGACTACAAATGTTTGTATGGTTTTAATAAAAAAAAAAAAGGAAATCATATTTTGTCTCTTTTCTTTCTATTAACCTGGTTTGAAATGTATTAATTTGAACCATATGTTTCCCTAGTGACAGTTTACGAAAACTGGTTACGAAATGTATGAAAAAATATATTTCTATTCTCAAGCCAATTATTATAAATAAACCTGCTCACCTGATCAAGATTAGTCACTGTGCATAATTTGCATTGTGGAGAATCCTGAGAGCTTCTGATGCCCTCTTCTGATCGTCACAAGAAATTACACTTACACTGTTTAGTAGGAGCGGTACAGTGTAGAACGTTTATAAATTGTTTGGTTACATTTTCAGTTTCAATCAGTCATTTCTCCTATCTCTGCTGAGATTAAAGCCAGAAACTCTTGGCATGCCCATTGATTCACGCCAGCATCTCTACCAGCGGTTATTCCATTTCAGCCCACATGTATTTACGGACCCCTTAAGGCCGGCGGCCCATCAGCTCACATCAGAAGCCCTTTTAATGTTTGTCCGACAAAGCAGAAAGAGCTTGTATCACTCCCCAACTTTTGCAGATGGAATAAAATGGGTAAGCAACCCTCCCATTACGCTTTGTACACGATCAACACAAGTGCAATCACGCACTGGAAATGACAGCTACAGTTACTTTCCGCTGCAGAGAAGCAGCACGACAGTTTGGAAAATGCGTTTTCAAGTTTTAATGCTCAGAGGCTGCAGCTCTCACAGCTCAAAACTATTTATCCCCTAAATTATATTTTCGGTGAGACATTTCCTTGTCATCTTCAGACTTCACCTAATGGGGTACAAGGATTTCCTCCAAGGTAAGTCTACTTCATACAGTATCCTTGAAAAATCTGTACATGTTCCATGAGTGTTGCTCTGCACGGCAAACACATTTCACCATTTTAAATGGATTAACTTATTATATATCAATAACGCAACACTTTTCTAACGGTTCCAACATGTTGGGGATAAAAGGATGAAAAGGGTTTGTATATAATAAGAAACATTTTATTACTAAAAAGTTGTCTCATACTGAATGTGCTCTTACAGCAGCTTTTCCACAACTATCCTTTATTGAAATCACAAGATTGTTTTTACCACTTAATGGGGGGGAAAAAAAATCATACATGAAATGACAGTAACTATTGACTATATACAACAATGGGACAAGAGGGTCGCAGGTGTGGCTTGAGTACGCCAGCACTGTTCGTTGTTTCAACACATTGGGCTCATACAGGAGGCACTTGAATGTGAGGGCCTTAGGAGCCAGGACGTCATACGAGCGCTGGAGGAAAAGGAAAAGTTAGGTCAAAACCAAAATAATGTCCAGCAACAGAAAACTACTACCTGTGGAGAAAAGAAAATCTTTTTTCGCATCTATTCCTTCAGATCAGGTCAGGGTGAAGTTGCTGTCACATGTGGGACACAGATGCACATAGAGCGTTAACACAGGCCCGCACCACAGAAATCTAGAATACAAAGGGTGCACATTCAAAAGCATGCATCGCCCCACAATGAGCAATGTGGTTACAAAATAAATGATGTATTCAGACATCTGCAACTACGACAAAACTCAACTGCTGCTTGAGATTGCTAATGCAATAGACATACAGTATTTACAGGAATTATAGTTTTCTTTTAAACATCACTCACTCCGATGCCAGTTAAATAAGATGAAGTCCGTAACTGCATTGCCGGGTTTGAGCGCAAGTTTACAACGATAAGTCGCAAAATAATTTGAAAAATCCGCAAAGAAAAAAATAAAATGAACGGCTACAATTTCAATGATGTATTTACAATAAAACAATTGTGTATTTCTAAACAAAATCATGTTGAGGAAGAAGGAGAAACCGATGACATTCTGAGTGGAAGTCTGTGTTTCCGTCAGAGCTGGTTTAGTGGTTGCTTCTCCGCTCTGGGGCTCAGATCTTTTCCTGGATAAAGGGGTGCTGCAGAGCCTGGTTGATGCTGATGCGTTTGGCTGGGTCCAGCATCAGGGTGCCATCCAGCAGGTCTTTCAGCTGCATCACTTTTTTTCTCTGGTCCTCCGGCAGTCGCTGGCCTCCTATCATGTCCGCCAGCAGGTCTTTGGTGGGGTTGATGGTGCTCATCACCGTCACCTTTTCCTGGTGAGATAAAAATACACAAATTTCAATAAGTAAAAAAAAAAAAAAAATACTGAACATTTATTCTCTGGAAAGATGAAATGAATATGGAGGATTGAAGACCTTACCCTTTCTGTCACTTTGTCTACTTCAATGTACAAGAAGTTCAAGTTCTGATCAAAGTGCTGGTCTTTGAACAAGCCTTTACGGATCATCTGTGCAAAGAAAAGAAAATTATTGCATCAACCATAACTTCTGCAGTGCTATGTGAGAGCAAAGCTTCATCTAGGAAAAAGAAACAACAACAGGTGGAGCTGAAATTATGATGCAATTTTACCTTGTTGGGCATCTTGCCCTTGAGGTCCATGGCTAGTTTGATCATGTGATTGTTGGAAGATCCAGGAAACAGGATTTTACCAGTGTAAAGCTCGTATAAAGTGCAGCCGACCGACCACATGTCAATCCCATAGTCGTACGGCTTTCCTATGACTGATAGAGGAAGACTGTAGATGAAGTTTCAGGCCCAGACGCAGCTAGTTAATGGAAATGCTGCTGACTCATACAAACGATATTACTTACTGATTTCGGGAGCTCTGTAAAATCTGCTGACGAGGTATGGTGTGATGTCATTATCAGCAATGTGAGATGCAGAACCGAAGTCACACAGCTTCAGAATAGTCTTTGATTCATTCACCTTTAAAAAAAACAACAAAACAAGCAAAACAAAACTTTTTATTTTTATCATTCTTTCAGCGCGTTTACCAGCGAGCATCTGGATCGTACCAGGATATTATCTGGCTTGATGTCAGCGTGCAGGATGTTGCATCGTTTAAGCAACTTGAGAGCCAAGAAGAGCTGTTGGCTGTAGGAACGCACGGCCTTGATGTGCAGCCCAACGTCTTTGCCGTATTTCTTCAGCACCTCGCGTAAGTTCATACTACGGATGAGAATAGAACACATCATTAAAAAGCGGGGGCAAACATCCAAGTAAAAAGCAGTAGCGTTTCATTTTCCTACCTGAGGGGCTCAAATACCAGACAAAGATGCTGCTTGTGGTAGAAGTGCCTAAAGAGGCGTAGGCAGTGGAACTTGTCATCGGGATCAGCATCATTCAGCTTCTTGAGGAATTCAAGCTCTTTCAAACCAGTCTTCTGCCTATTTACCAAACGTCATGGGTCGTGTGTTAACATCAAAAGATCTGAATTATTATTGTATCTTATATATCATTCCTGTAAACTGTGTAGTGTACATGGGCAGGTTTGACTCACATGAGCTCGTTATTTCGGATGATCTTGACTGCCACCTCTTGGCCGGCCCTGGCGGTGTCCCTGGCTCTGACCACATTGCTAAACACTCCCTGGCCAGTGTAGCCATAAACATCGTAGCGCTTGTCCAGCGTCTCTCCAATGTTAACCCCTATATAGCAACATGCATTAAAAGCTTGTCTTAAAACTCTGATTTTTTGTCTCTGCTAAGCAACAGAAAATGTAAAAGCGGCACAGTAGCTTACGGTAGTAGCCCTCAGCATCCGTCCAGTTGTCCCTGAGGTTGGGGTTCTCCTTGAAGTCCTTTCCTACGCCTGCTGCTCTCATTCTGGCACTCTGCAAAGAAAAATACAAAGATGAGGTCCGTGGCACAAGAGGTGGAAGATAATAAATTGTTCAGGTGACTTGCAGAGCTTATTATTAGAGTACTTACATCAAAGTCAGCCGCAAACATGTCGTCTGACTCGGTGAACATGTCAGGGGCAGAAGGCTTCTTTGGGTTGGCTCCTGAAAGAAAAAACAATAAATGAAGCAACAAGGTGAGTTTCCAGGTTGTCTACCGTGTTGTAAAACAGAATATCTGGAACATGTGTTTGATTCACATACTCTGCAGAGATCAAAACATGGTACTGGTGGCAGAGACACCCAGGCTTTGGATTACAAGCCAGCAACTGAATGAACACACGACAAAAAGAAACAAAATTAAAACCCCTGCATCACACAACTCTGCATTTCCTGCACACACATCATGCGGCTTTGAATCCCATTGGCAAGTCTGCACTAGTTATAATTTGACATGACAGTTCCAAAAAGCCAAATTTCTCTAAATAGCAGGGGATTGTGGATATTTGTGTACGTTTTAACCAATTTGAAAACGCTACCAATCGACCCCCTCCTTGGTGAATTCAATTTCCGTCATATCGGATGAACTCACCCACACAGAGCTGTGAAACATCATGTCAGTGATCTCTGAGCAGTTTTCAGCAGTTTAGCTTCAGAGGTTCAAAGGACGTTGTGCGTTGAGCACATTTCGAAAGGTGAATCTGAAGGAAAAAATCATGGTCTAGCTGCCTGGGCCCAACCAACCCCAACATGCCAAAAAAAGTGGTTGTGCCATTTCCAAAAGTGTTTACTGCACAGATTGGCTTGTGTGCACCAACTTCCTGGGCAAACAAAATTTGGTTCCAGACACAATTTTCTAGGGGGCTTGAGAACTTGTTTTAGAAAGAGTGATCACATGGTCGTCCTAGTTAGCGACAAAGCTCCCCCACGACTGTACGGTTCATTCAGTTGGCCTTGTATGATTAGGAGTGTGATTATTCGAACCAGGACATTACCGTCTTTCTCTTGGGCGATGAGGTTGTGCTTGGCTTTGATGCTGGCCTCGAATGTGTTGAGGTTCTCGCGTTCATATTCTTTGACATCAGCGGCCACTCGCTCCAGAATGTCATCAGGTGAGGGTGACCGGCTGCGGGTGCTGCTCTGAGGGCTGCTGGGCTCCGATATGTTGGTATCTTCATTCACCACTTTGTATTTCTAAATGGTGAAAGGAACAGGGTGCATTTAAGACAACATTCCACATCTTATGAAGATTTTCTGGTCACTGGTCATCTGTGATTTGGCTCAGCACAGATGGAAACAGACCTGCACAATGGCCAGACGCTGCTGGCGGCGCTGTTCAATGAGAGCTTCTTCATCTATCTCCTCACCGTCATAGTCTTCATTCCTGCCAACACATGAATAACTTAAGTGATGTCTGTTCAACATGTAGTCGAATACACCATTACGACTTGTCTTTAGTGAAGTAATGTGCTCGTGTGTGACCTGCAGAGAAACAACACAGCATCTTCTACTCACAGTTCTTCTGACGATTCTTGGTCGACTTTCATACCCTCTGAAAGGCTGCCCTTGAACTTGTCCTCATCTCTGCTGCGCCGTCTTCTCCTCTCCCGATCACGGGACATTGAGCGTCTGTATTGTCTCAGCCTACCATACCGGTCTCGCTCCCCAGACCTGCAAAGACAAAAAGGTTAGAAAATGCCTAGTAAAACGGCCTTGTACTTGCTTCTAGCTCCAGAAATTAATGAGTGTGTGATGCATGAGATGCCGTCACCTGCGCCTCAGTGGAGACCTGCTTCGCCTGCGAGGAGAAGACCGAGAACGTCGTCGTGGCGATGGGGACCTCCGTCTCAGAGGAGAGCGACTTATCCTGCGGCGAGAGGATGACCTGGGACTGGTGTCTCTGGATTTGACCCTCCCCGGGCCTAGATCTGGGCGGAGGCGCTTCCTGTTCACACATCAGCGTGTTGGTTAAACGGGCTGAATTAGTTCAGTACTTTTAAACTGCACAGCTGTACCACAACTTTACCAACCTCAGTGGTGAGTCCTGTCTGTCAACGTCCCTCCTCCTGGTCTCTGGCGAGCGGCTGCGGCCTCTCCTCGGTGGGGACCTAGCTCTGGATGGAGAGTGGCTCTGTTTTGACGTCCTATCTGAGGCACTAGCGGAGGGACGGTGGGGATCTCTGTGACGAGGGGAAACACTGCGTTTCCTCGTAGGGCTGTGAATCCCTCGCCTGTGAGGGGAACGGTTCTCTTTCCCTGATGAAGCGTCTTTCGATGGAGACTTTGCTGGCCGCTTGTCCCTTTCTGCTTCCAAACGACTTGGTCGTTCTCGTCCAGGTGACCGAGGACGTTGGGATGCTCGCTCTTGGTTTGGTCGGTCTTCTTGCTGCGGAGAAGAACGCTTCTCACTGCGGCTGCCTTTCTGTTCTCCTCTCCAGGTGGAGGGAGAGTTGGACTTCCTTCTCTCCTTGGGCCGATCAGTGCTGTCTGAACGCTTTCTTTCTTTTGACCTGCTCCTGCCTTGCACCCTATCCTTTACCGTTGTATTCTTGGTGCTTCTGGTCACCTTGTCCTGCTTAGGCTCCTTAACAGCCCTGTCAGGTGACTTACTCCGACTGCGACGTTTGGAGCTAGATTTACTACCCTCAGTTGAGTCCCGTCTAGATTTTCCACCTTTTCCCACTCTGGGAGAGATAGTTTTACCTGAGCTGCCCCTTTGACGTTGCTCTCCATTTCTTATCCTAGCTTCTGCATCTTCTTCGGACCCAGAGTTATAACCCTGAAGGATTAGGCCCATGCCAGATTGAACCTTCCCCTCCATCAACTGGCTATCCAGTTCTGCTTTAATCATAGCCCTCTGTTTTTCCAAATCTTCTAGCAAGGCCCTGTCATCCAGACTTGGATTGCCAGAAGAAGGAGAGGACTCGACTTTACGATGGGAGGACGGACCAAACACGCCAGCAGCAGGAGACGAAACTTCTTTGCGTTTGTGTTTCCTGTGTTTGTGACGATGTTTACGCTTGCGGTCCTTGTCCTCGTCAGAGGCATGCTTGTGTTTCTTGTGCTTGCCGCGGTGTTTGTGTTTTTTCCTCTTGTGTTTACCGCTACTGCTGTGATGCCGTGATCCCTCCTCTGTCTTCTCCCCATTAGTTTCAGCCTCCTCCTAGGATGGAGCAACACATCAGATAAACAGAGGGATTCAGGTGTCAGAACATGTACATTGAAAATTTAACTAATTTTAGACAATTTTGTATGGTTATACTTTGTTCAATTGTAATTACACAAACAACAAATGCATATTGTGTCTATTTAGGACCTCACTAAAGAATCACAAAAGCTTTAACATGAGTATGAATCATTATACATTAGGATTAACTATAATCCTTCTGCAGACATTGAGCACCAGTGTCCCACCAATTTGAGAATGACAAGTTAATTTAATTTATTTTGGGTCGAGCATTTAGATCAGAATCATGGCATCATACCACTGGAGATATTTAGGTCTTGCTGTTGTCCAGCCCTACCTCTTCCTCCTCCTCTTCTTCAGACATGTCTACGCTGTCCTCGTTTCCACTTCTTTCTTGACTTTCCAGATCCTGTTTCCTGTTAATTACCAAAAAAAAAAAAAAAAAGAACGGTTAATGAATAGACAATGTCATGGATAATATGACGGCTGAAGAAAACCAACAATATCAGCCAGGAAACTATCAATCAAAAATCAACAATATTAACATTCTGTTTAGCAAGGTATACATTTTTTCCAAGTTAAAAATTCAGGTCAACGTGGTATACATTAATATTTGCTATTTAAAAAAATGTGTCTTTGAGCTTGAAAATGATGATATTTAGTTGATAATGTATAATCAACTAAAAATAAACAACAAATCTAACAGGTTTTACATCGTTTTACAAATAGGTTTTACATCTAAATGCTCACTACATTATATATTTACAACAATCCCTGGTTGCAGTACATCAAGCTTGTAGGGGTTTCTGCATTCCCTCCACCTCTGGTAACCAATGGCAACCAGGGCACTAGTCAGCGATTGGGCATCATTAAAGAACATGCAATAATCTACTTCATAACAACTTCTCAGAAAGAAAACATTTCATAATATGTTGGGGATATGTATACAATTAAACTAAAACGTAAGAAAAGCCAAAAGAAACTTTTGTTCCTTTGTATTGTTTCTGCATTACGTTGGCAACTTCGCAATACAAATCTAAAGCGTTAGTTAACACAGCAACATTTAGCTACTTCTTGTAACACATTTCGAATGAAGTCGATCACACACGCGAAGCGATTAGATTCTAAAAATACAAGTTCGCTAGCTAAGATATCTGGTTACGTAATGCACTCGACCAAATGGGAAAGAAGGTGAAATAAACCTCATCAATGTCAAGTAAACGTATGGATTATTGTAATAACATTTGTAACCTTCGTTTAATTGCTCTGCCTCGGAGTATGACCGCCAGGATCGCGTTTACTTGGCTTAGATCGGACATGCTAACCGTTCTAAGCAAACTATAGCTCCTAGCATTAGCTAGGCAACGTTACGCTGCAGATCGCGTCTTGCTGTCTGCTACAGAAATACAGCTGTTCGGGTTCATGTGGTTTGATATGTACACTTCAATGAGTCCAATGAGTACTGGGACAAATAGGGTGCGCTTGAATACTCCTTGGGCAAAGTCGGTGCTAATGCTAGGCGTGCTAACTTTAAGGCATTAGCTAAAATGCTAAAAAGGTTAGCCAGCCATTACAGTGTAATTCAGCTAGCTAGCCCCGGCACCAACGTGAACTCGCTACTGCTAGTCTGCGTATTTCTATCTCACCGGACGATCGCCATTTGATTTATCATCGGAAACGGTTTACGTCTTATAACCACGGACGTAGTATGTTGAATCAAGTGACTTACACGTGTTCGTTGCCATTATTCATTCTTCTAGATGCGATGTCCATCTCAACGTCGGCCATTTTCCTCGACTGAGGAACCGTTTCTTCGTCGCTGATTATGTCGCCAGTCGTCGGCGCTCTCTCGTCACCAACACGCCACCTATTGTCCTGGGGGCGCATTGCTGCCCGTTTCTCCACCAGAGTGCAGGCTTGTGCAGTGTGTACATTTAGAGAATAATAGGTACACCTGCACAGTCTAATGCAGCCCAACAGCATTACTTATTTATTGAGGTTTACAGTATTTAGGTTGAAGCAGTTAGAAAGCGATTCATATTGAGGTCACAGTGGATTTTGGTATATGTTACTTGTATTTTTCTTTTTAACTTTCCAAAGATTATCTGTAATTGGAATTAAAAGTTGAACGTCTCTTTGGAGGTCAGTCAGTGAATCATGTGGTTGTTGAGGGGCCCTCCCTCACCACAGGGGCCACGTTGGCAGTACGAGTGTGCATAGCTCACTCTGTTGTTACGTTCATCATTAATGTCAGGTGGGTTTGATTTAACTTTTGCCTCCTTCTGTGCTGCATTGTAACAGAATGAACAGTAGCTCGTTAAGGGAGACATGTAATGTTCAGTATCTAAGGAGATTAAAATGGCCAGAAAAGCATCTACCCTTTGTCTTTAGCATGCTCTTGTGTAAAATACTCTGTGGGTCTGATATGACGAGCCTATAAATGTTAAATCCCTGTTGGCCTTAAAGCACCACATCAGGTTTACTGTGGCTTCATACAAAGTACAACGCGAACAGATGGCGATGTGTGTTGTGAATCACTCAACATTCACAAAGCACCATCGTTTAAGGCGAGTTATTATCCACAATCGACAGATTTATATGAAGCAGTAAAGTGTGCTGTTTTGAAGCACCTGGGCCTGTTCAGAAGGTGAGACAGTAGCGGAGATGTGCTGATCTAGCAGCTAATGGTGACGCTGTGGCAGACGCTGGTCCTGCAGGTGTTTCCCATCAGCATCACATCGTTTGGAAGAATAAAGTAATTACTCAGATATGTGGTTTTTCTAGCTGGACTTTTTGACTCCTGGAGCTTCCACTCTCCAAACTTTGAGACACAATAAGAAAGGTGTCGCAATAAAAGGGGTCCAGCAGATGCTCAGTCACAAAAAGCAGTCCAGTGTTAAACGCTCAGGCAGCGCGTGAAGGCTCAGTCCCTGAGCTTTGTCCGCGGCCGTGAACAGAACAGAGTGATGTTTCTGAATGACGTTGTCCTGCTGCCGTTCTGCCACCACGCAGATGTCCAGCTTCTCTTTTCTCATCCCGTCCAAACACTCGGGTTTTACGAGCCTCCGATGTTTGGGTTTTGGGGTGAAGCAGCGCATTTGGGAGCGTGACCCAAACATATGGCCTGTCCCTTAAATTCGATTTATGTATCAGGGGCGGAGGGAGCTGCTTCGCTTTGGCGTGGCTTGTGAGCAACAGGAGCAGAGCGACTGTGATGCTGTGGCCACAGACGTTCTTCCTGGAACTGTTGCTTGAGACGGGGTTTTACCCACGACCGGCCCAACGTCGATTTTTCCACTTCAAGTTTACCCTTTCAGAGGAATTACGCTGCAGCGAGCTGTGGAAGCAGAATGTGCTGACTCTGTACATGTGGCCCAACCACAGATTGAATCCCTGCTCAAACTGACACATCCCATTATTACACTGAGGCCTGTGGTTTCTGATAGCAGCCTAATACTGGGGCGGTTTCTTCATGTAACACAATCATCTGGATTCACGTTTACAAAGAGATGTGCAGCATACAGCATTTCTACTACTAAACTTCCTTGGTCTCGACAGTGAGTCTTGCGGTGCTGTTTGTGAGCCAACCCGTGCATGTACTACATTGTATATGCCTCCTGACTAGCTATAACGGCACAGGGTCTGAGTCACCACCGCTCTAGCCGACCAGATGCGCGGTCACGTCCTCAGGATGATCAGCTCGGCTTCTTCGCATTGTTTTGTACGACAGCATCTTAGATTTAACCACAGCGCAGCAGCTGCTTCAACATTGCACTGAATCACAGTCATCTTCTCCCTGCTGTGTAATTTGTGCCATTGTAATGATACAGGTTAGCTGTTGGACAGTGCGGATAACGGCAGCGACGCCATCTGACAGAGCCACACTTTCATCCACTTCTTGTTGATGAGTCATCCCATTTTAGTGGGATACTTTTCATGATCATCATACATAGTCTGAATTTTGTTCGTTTCTAATCTACTTTGATTTAGTGGTTTTCAACAATAAACCTGAAAATGAGTTGGCGTGATGTGGATTGTTAGTGGCTGATGGTGTAGAACGTCCGTAGCAACGGGAATCAGTCATCTCCAGGATGTTTCCCGTTTTCCGTCCAGACATCGGGTGCAGAACAGAACACTGACCTCTTCAGATGGTTTCAGCAGGAACATTTAAAATGTATATTTTCCTGTTGGGCCACGTTTCCTTCATTTCATTTGTGATGTTTTTCACAATGAGCCTGAACCACTCACCGAGGTCCTATTACAAGCCCAGGGCACAAATGCAGACCTTTATGCCAAGCATCTGCTTAATCTCATAAAATATAATGTGCACATTAGAGCAGAATTGCTTCCTCTGATCTCAACTGAGCTGTTTCTGCACAGATCTTGTGTTCACAGTCAGACTACAGTATGTGCATGTACCGTGACGAGCATTTTACTTACAATTAAAATCATATTTCCTATGCAAATGATTTGGAACTGGTTTCAGCAGAAGTGTTTCCTCTCCCCACATGGTCACTGCAGCTGAATCACTGTTACTGGACTTGACCACAGCTTCCAGTGAAACTACTTTACCAGCCTGGGTCTGTCCACTCAGTGAAACATTAGTGCTTCCAGAGAAGCGATGCTGAGTAAATCTCCTCCTTTTTTGGACACTCTGATCTGAGTCAAATAATAGGCTACACTTCCTCATTTTGGTGAGGCTATTTTACAAAGACAAGACGTGCATGAGGTCAGAATCCCGTGTAAGCAAATTCTAGCTCCGTACTGGCTGGAAAACAACTTTAATATTTAAATGGCTTAAATGACAACGTGGAAATTGTATAAATCAGTGTCTGAAGAGGGGAGAGCGTCCGTGTCTTTATTTAGGAGGCGAAAGGCTCCTAAATAAAGACACGGACATTTTTGCGCTCGCAGCCCTTTGCATTCTTTGCATAATACAACTCTGTTGTCAAGGAGGGAGGAAGGAAGGAGGGAGGAAGGAAGGAGAGGGGAGGACACGGCGGCTTTTGAGCCAGACAGTGAGAAGTTAGAGGCTCGGGATTTAGAGAACAGAGCAAACAAGCGGCTGTGGATTTATTTCGGAGTTCACTTAAATTAAAACAAAGAACTAAAGAAGGGCGAAAAACGAGACGCAGCGCTGCGGGACCGATATCACCAAATACGGTGACGCGGGGGCGTTATCTTCACTTTAAAGCCGTGGGGTTTTTTCTAATCCTGCCACGTTTGAGATGGGCTGAGCGAACGCGGTCGTCCTCCTCCTGCCAGCGCGCACTCACGCGGCGGGACCGACGCAAACTCACCCAAGTTGCTCCAACTTGTGCGCCCTTTTGCGCGTCCTGCCTCCAGACCGCGGTCCTCCGGCGCGCCCCAGATCCAGACCCAGATCCAGACCCAGATCCGGACCCAGATCCAGACCCAGCTCCAGACCCAGATCCAGACCCAGCTCCAGACCCAGACCCGGACCCAGCTCAGGACCCAGCCCCAGCATGCTGGCCTGACGTCCGCAATGGCATCGGCGGTGTTTGAGGGCACGTCGCTGGTCAACATGTTTGTCAGGGACTGCTGGGTCAACGGCATCCGGAGGCTCATCATCAGCCAGCGCGGGGAGGAAGAGGAGTTCTTCGAGATCAGGACCGAGTGGTCGGACAGAAACATTTTATACTTGCATCGGAGTTACTCCGACCTGGGGCGACTGTTTAAGAGGCTGCTGGAGTCGTTCCCCGAGGACCGCAGAGACCTGTCCAAGTCTCCACTCATAGAAGGTTGGTGTGACACTGCCACGACCTTTATTTTAATAGATGTTAGTGTTTTGGGGGCGAAGAACGCGCAGGGGCGTAGCAACAACTTGTGGGGGCACAGGAGGTGGGAAGGAGACGTTGCTCCAGACTGAGATGGAGAAACTCCACAAGGCGCATCTAATGTTATATTAGAACATTTGTGTGGAATAAAAACACAAACTCTACTATTGGCTTCTAAAAATGGCTTCATAATAACCATCCAGTGTTCAGAAGGCAGTCTTCTGTCAAATGGGATGAACCCTTGGCCTCAGATTCTGAGTCTGTCACTGTGGTGCTCTGGCATCTCCAGTGTTTTTGGCTGAAGACCCAGCTTGTTCTGTGAGTATTATTTCCCCACACAGTCTCCTTGGCACTTCTCTTTTGTCTCTACCCACTGAGGCTGGAGCAGTGTTTTGGAAACATCCCTTTAGTGGCTTCGCTTCCTGCCCAAGCACAGAAATAGTTGACGAGGTTGTTGACAGCTCGATGCTCAACCTCTGCCGGTGGAGCCTGCGAAGCATTTTGGGAAGAGACATTTAGGATCCAATGAGTCACCTGTCACGTCTTTTTTTAAATGTCTGTCATTCTTTATATCCAGATTACAGCTCAAGGCCCTCCTTTATTCCCACAACTGCCTAAAATTGCATTAGCGCCTCTTCCAATTGCCTGTCAGATTAAAAGTTCTTAGAAAAGCCTTCCCGTTTCACTTTGCTCCAGTTACTGGCTCTGTTCACATTTTCCTATTTTTTGTTGTGCCTAGACAACAAGAAAGGAGTGCAGAGCTGTAGCTCTTTATGCCATCACGAGAGAGGGGTGACTGGGTGAGGAGTGGACATATTTAGGCCGTCTGCTCCGAAACCTTACATGTGATCCTAGAGTAAACACAGACAGGAAGTGATTGCTCACATTCCACATGAATCAGATATCATCAACCTCACTGGGTCACTCATAAAATTAGATGAGAGTCGTTCTTTCTAGATTAAGTGTATTCATTATTTAAAAATGATTATGTATAATCAACAGGTTGTACGATTAGGAAATGTTATACACAGTTTAATAACCTTGCTTAGACTTTATTTACTGGGCAGATTAGTGAGTGTTATAAATCCACATGAAAATGAACATTGAGGGTTAAATGGCTGCGAGTTTGTGTCCTGACTGAAGGTTCCACCAATAGCAAGTTAATGACACAGCAGAGAGTCAGTGGTAAGGTGACAGATAGATGATAAAGCGCTACGCTGCTGTCATGTGTTTATCGGATCCATGCAGAAGATAGCGAGTGGTTACTACATCGAGTCACTGGTTAGATTGCCTGACTTGAACACAGTCCAATTCCTACTTGTAGCACTGACACAGACACAAAGCAAGTGTGAAGTGAATTAACAAACAACTAGAAACACTTCTGGCTAAAATAGTTTTGCTGGAGCAAAAAAAAGCATTCATCCTCATAACGCGTGATCTTAGGGCAAAGACTTTTAGAAAATTACTTATAAGAAGCCCTGCAGCCAGGAAAGCTGTGAAGGAAATCGACTCTTAGGAAAATACACTTGGGGAATCTACTGTAGCAAGAAAAAAAACAAATGTGTGATTTGCAGAGGACCACCCTGTAATTAAAGATTGGATACACAGAGGAGCATTGCCAGATTAAACCCGTGATGTGCTGCTCCTCGGGGCATCGGGTGCTTTTCTTTCCTTGCTTGCACCTCTTTGGTATTTTGTTGATTCGCTGTATTAAACCACAGTGTGAGGAAAGGTCCCACAAGAGGAGGGTCACAGCAGGTACGCGTTGAATCTGCAGCCTCTAATTGGAATAACATCAGACTCGTCCTCTGCGGTAAACTAGATTAAATCTTGCACAACCAGCATGGACTTGCAAAACATCACATACACATGCATACTTCTCTTTTTTAACATTAAACCAGCCTTTATCACGTTCTAGACAGCGTGATGACCAGCGGAACGTTATGTGTTTGTTGTATTTGACTGCTCTAGAGTGGGGATTGTTTTCTGAAGCATTTAAATTGCACATTCTCAAATGCAGAAAACACATCCTCCAAATAGACAAACAATGTTTTAAAATGGCAGCTGGTGAAGAACATTCACTGCATGATATGATGCCGTATGGTCTTCAGGCTGGGTGGGGCTCTCACCCTCGCCGTCCCAGTTGTATGATGTCATCACTGTGGGCCACCGAGGATGCATTCGTCACACAGTAGTGCTCCCATGTAACTGTAACCACAGTGTGAGTGAGTCCATTCTGTCCGTAGCTGAGTGTCTGCAGCCGTAGCCATTATTCTCCTCACCACATCCCTTTGTCAGCATGGAGGTAAATGATGCTTTGCTGACTGCGGCCGCCTCGCGTTGTCGAAAATGCTGATTTTACACTCCCACCACCTCCTCAGTTGCTTCGCTAGTTCATGTGGGACTGACATGCATTGTTCTGTAGCCTACCCAGCCTCTAGCCACTGTCATTATTTGCCTCCTATATAACTGCTGTAGATAAAACATCATCATCTACACTAGCAATGAGCGCCTGTCTTTGTTTGTCTGCGTTTTGGGCCTTGACCTTTCAAATAGATAAAACTCTGACAACATTAAAGCCACATTAGCTGCTCTGTTGTGTCAGCCAGGTACAGCAATACCTATTTTGACATTGGTCCCCCTTCATAAATGGTGTCATACACGAATATTTCTGGTTTGCATTACACTAAGTCAGTGTTTAAGGATGCTCACATTTCATTTTCTTGTTTCAGGGCTGGTGAAAATCAAAGAGGCCAACGATATTGAGGAGAAACTGAACCAGGTGGAAAAGCTACTGAAGAATGCCATCAACATGCCACGCAAGGTGGGTGACTGAGCTGCCACATTAGAAAAGCTTCATGACTGTGACTAACAAACCAAACCTCCTGGTTGCAGTATTCCAGGTCAGAGGTGATGTTGACATTCTTCGAGCGGTCACCGCTGGACCAGGTGCTGAGGGATGACAAAGTCCACAGGATCCAGCCGTGCTTTCAGAGTCCAGTCAAGATATCGGGTGCGTGTTCACTCTATAACAAAGGGATCAATCGCCAGTGTCACTATGACCTGACAACTGGTGTAACGTCAAACTCTGCACTTCTCAGAAATCATGCGGTCGAATGGCTTCTGTCTGGCCAATACAGAAACCATTGTGTTTGATGACAACGTCTCAGAGGAAAAGGAAAGACCTTCGTCCACGGACTCTGTAGAGCACACGTGAGTATTAAGCCTAGTTTATGGACTTAGGACAAGCTTCAGCTGTGTGGGACTACAGATATGCATGTTTGCAAAGCAGCCCCAAGACCCTCCGCCTTCTTTATACAGCACAGGATGTCTGTCTGTGCAGGTCTTCCTTCCCTGGGTGTGTGTGGGAAGGAAACGAGGAACACACACTTAACAAAACTCTTGAATAGCTGAAATATTTACTCTATTAACAGCCAAGTCTTTCCCCTCATGACTTATGTTGTATCGCCCGATAGGTACGACGATGGGACGGAGTTTTTGCCAATGGAAACCGACATGTGTGATGAGGACCCAGAGGCCTATGTCACCAACCTCTCCTACTACCATCTGGTCCCATTTGAAACCGACATCCTGGAATAAGGAACCAACAAGGATCATCTAACGCTATCAGTGAGGAATATATACTCTCAGATGCTAAAGCAACTACTTGTTGGATCACCATCATTGCCACTTTATTGATGCCACCAGTGTGCCTCATCCACAGCCTGTCTTTGGTGTTGAAGTACGGATACATCTTTGGACTGAAGTGTCCGGTGATGCAACACAACCTATGGAAGCCACAGTGGAAGGCTGGCGTCTTTACCGGGGTTTTAAAATGCTGCATGGCCACTTTAAAGCCTAAACATAATGTGATGGATCAGTGACTGTAGTTTAGGTTGGCTGAAGTCAGACTTATTGGGCCTTTTCCTGTTACCAGCATTCACTCTCTTTTCGACTGACTGTGCACAATTCATCCTGTGGACCTTTGAGATGTCGGCAGCCATATTAGGAAACATTTGTTATTGCAATTTGTGCTTATAACTGTCTTTTTCAAAGTGTTTTGGACAGTGAAATGACCTTTTGACCTTTGTTTTCCTCTGCAGCTTGAATATATTGCTTGAATATATTATTTTGTGGCTGCTGTGGTTGTTTAGTGTAAGATCACTCTAAGATCCAAGTGAAACTGATACAATGCTAAGAATGTGAAATATAACCTATCAGCTAAATGAGTAAAATGCTAGGCATTTAAAGATTTAGGACAAATTCAAGCTTTATTGAAGCTGCTGTTACATAAAGCTACAACAAGTTCCACTTGGTTCTTGGATTTCTGTCACAGCATTTTAATACAACACACTCTTTCCAACGTAAGAGTAGTCTAAATAACAAATTATACTGTGTAGAGTGTATTTTATATTTTAAGCATATCATTTAATGTATTAAAGAGACTGTGTGTCATTAAGCTCATAACTGAATCATCTTACAACTTGTGTTTCCATCTGATGAGCGATAACATACGGCAAAGAAAGCTTTGTTTATGGGTCGGTTGAGGTCATAGACCCGTCCTGTAAGATGACGTGAGTGGGTTCAGCAGGACAGCTGACTACAGTCTGTGTGAATGTGGGAGTCCACAGTTAGTGAGAGAAGAACAAGCCCAGCCTTTATTTAAAGAGACAAACAGCCACGCTGTACTGAGAACCTCCTTAAAGGAAAGTTGTGCAAACACATTCATGCCTTTTGTGTTAGTTATGGGTTCTCCTGCCAAAGCATAGAACTCGGAACATAAATTTCTTAATGCGACTTAGGCAGATTTATTTTTCTAACAGTTTTCGATGCAGGAGTCAGTGTAAATGCAGACTTACAGCTTTTGTCCTGTTTTCTCTGAAGTACAAAGGCATCCAGGCCTCACAGAGTTGGCTCACAGGACTCCAACAGGACGGTCCTCCGCATGAGTCTATTTAGTAACACAGTCATGATCACTATTCACCCCGTGAGAAAGTACAGCGCTTTCTCAGGGTGCGCAACTATTTCACACTCACTCCTTTCTCTCAGAATGACGCCGTGAGTTGATGGATGTGTTGTGGACAGAGAGGATTCAGTTGGCAAACCTAAAGGCTTTGATTAATATGATTCAATAATAAGAAACTGGAATTTGTAATTTTAACTTTCTAACCACGGTCGACTTCTCTCTGCTTGATGCTGATATTTAAAGATCAAAGAGAATTAAAACCTCTCCATCTCCTTTAAGCTTAGGCAGCAGGTGCTTTATAAATATTCTGCCACATTGTCAATGATGTTAAGACTTAACTGGTACTAAAATTATAAAGTGGCCACGGTGGTACTGCACCAGTCTTTGACAGCCACAAACAAGAGGATTCAGAAGGAGGAAATGATATTATTTTTATATTTGTAGACAGATGTTTTGTTGGAAATGATTTTTTAAACGTAAGCCACTTTCTACAAAGGTAACCAGCCAATGCCTTTAACGTTTATGTGCGATGGTGTGTTAATTTGTTCAAATGATTGAATGGATGGAAAAAATGTCTTAATTATTAACCTTAAAAATGAAATATATTAAGCAAAATGTTTTATAACTTCAAAGCTACACTCACAGTATTCCTGTACATGCAAACTGTTATTTTCAACATTTCTAAAAAGAAATAAATCTGTTTTCAGTGAAATGTTTACAGTGGTTTAATAAAAACAATTAATGAGTCAAATAGGTGAATTACGCAAGATCTGAAGTGCTGCCCCATCACAGCTGTTTATTTTGCTATGGCTAATTAGATATATTACATATATCACTATAACCTGATGGAGACCAAAGAAGGAAAGAACAGGTGACAATTATAAAGTTAATCGAGGTTCTGGTCTGGTTTCATGCTCCTGGTTTGGTGTCACAGACGTCCAGGAAAACCTGAAGACAATGAAGCTGTCATTAATGTTTCTAGTGAAACCTGTGCTGCAGTTGTACTTCATTGCGTATTTTAGAGTTATTTTGTTTGTCCGGCTCTTTCTTCCGTGGCGCTTTAATGATTTCTCTTCACTCTGCTGCTCTTTTTAATGTTAGATGGCCACCTTGTGGTGAGAATTGACGTTAATCACTTACCAATTCAATAGCTGGATACATCCTACACTGTTGTGTCAAAAATGGTCGGACTATTTTTTTAACTGAAATCGCCCTCTCGTGCGAGTTGAATAGCACTAATAACTGTAATGACTACCAACAACACACATAATTAATAAATACAAAAAAATAAATAGCGACAGTACAATGAATAGCATTAGATGGGGTAAAAGAGTGGATACTAATTACTATTAAGCTGATAAACGTATCCGACCATTCTTATTTTTTTGTTAAAATAGTTTTCTTATAAAATCACGCTTTGCAGCTTTTAGCGTTTGAATGTGTGCGTAATCTCGCACATGCGCAGAAGGGTCCAGTTTAACCGCTGTATTTCCTGTTTGCTGTTCCAACTCAAAGCGAGCGATGGCAGAAGTGAAAGCTTCCCTGATTTGTGCAGGTACGTTGACTCTTTGTTTTTGCGGACGCCGACCCCTTAGCGTCACTTGGTATTTGGTGACTTGTTTAAACGACCCCCGGCGCTGCCGTTGTTGAAACTGTGCAGCTAAGAGACGCTAAATTAGCTTGGACGGCATCTTTAGCCGGTGATGCTCCAGTCATGAGGTTTCCAGCTGGAGGGCTAGAAAAAGCAGACTTCACATCTGTATTTCACGCCACAGCAAACAAGCACTATGTCTGATTTCACGTCTCTTGCGTTATTACAGTTGCAGCTGTTTTCCTGAGCTCAGCCGTGCTTGCAGTTGTTGAAGACCTAGATGACACGTAAGTGATGCGCCCATGAATGAGCTGCCTCAGTGGCTAAGCTTCCTGCTTCTGACACTGAACGTGGATACGAGTCAGACTTCAGCTCGTTTCCTGTTTGCTGGAGCAACACAAACGCGATAATCTGCATCTTGCCTGCTTTGTGCGAACACTGAGTGACAGTGGCACCAGATGTTTGCTACAGATGAGCTGTACAAACGGCCACACAGGGTTGTAAGAAGAGTCACACATTTGAAATAACAAAAACCTGCAAATATAACATGTGTCAGTTCTCTTATAGTATATAAGTAATAGTATGCAATTTGTCCGTTTGTTGTTGTTCTAAACTCTGAGGCTCTGCTCTAGTGACTCCTCGTACTCTTGGGTTTGTTCCCTGTTCAGTCATGCATGACCACGTTATAGAATTGGTATGATTGCTTTAACAAGAACTTAGAATTAAGCATTAATTTGTAATATCTAATATCTCAAGTAATATCTTGGATGGTTTTAAAATGTAAATATTAAATATAAATTTTGACGGCGAGAGGTGGGGTACACCCTGAACAGGTCGCTAGTCTATTGCAGGGCTTTATGTGAAACACATATTGGGAATTTCTTATTGTGACTCAAAACAGCAAACTGTGATGAAACTGGTCTCGTATCTGCTGAGTGACCAAATCTGCTCTTTGATTGTATTTTTCCATCCGGCAGATTTAAAGAGACTAGAGTGAACGACATCTGGCTGGTTGATGTAAGTCTGACATTATGTAAACACACATGGTTTATGTTCATTCAGCTATGCTGTACTTTATACACACCATGTTCCTGATCATCCCTTACTGAAGTTGCTGTAGTCATGGTGGGATGTGGGGGTGTGGGGTCTGGTGGGGGTTTGCAGACTGTCCTCTGTGTTTGTGATTAGTGAATGAGAAGTCATGCGTGCTGGGCAAAGCCAGGGGACTCAGAGAGGTTTATATCAGAGTCTGTGTCTAGGTCTGTATAAGCAAATTTAGCTCAGGCATCCAAAGCTGCTTTCACTGCTGGTTATGCTATGGTTATGCAGGAACTCAAATTGGAATCAGTTCTGTTATCAGTCAGTTTGATGATAACAGTTAATAACAACAATGCATAAAACAACAAATGTCATGCTGCTTCCTGTACAGCATGAAATAGCTTATCAGGGTTTGTTAAATAGCAGCTACAGACGGAATACTGTTCTTATTTGAATTCTATTTATCAGTATACAGAGATATGCATTTGTAAACAAAACTTCAAGTTCACCTTCTCCTCTTCTGCGTGTCAGTTTTATGCACCATGGTGTGGCTACTGTAAAAAGCTCGAGCCGATATGGCAGGAGGTGGGAGTTGAGCTGAAGACCTCTGGGTCGCCAGTCCGGGTGGGAAAGATGGATGCCACAGCCTACTCTGGTGAGTACATGATGAAGCACTCTAATGTCCTCCCTCGGTGCTTGTGTGTCCCCAGGGGATTATTAGCGCTAGCTTACTCTTGTCAAACAACATGGTAATTTACTGTATGTAAAATGCTTTTGAGGCTTTTTAGGAACAGCATTAATTGCAAAAAATTTTGATTTTGTGTTTAATTTGTTGCAATATTATGTTTTTGTTTTTGTCACCGTTATTGTACAATTAGAAATTACCAGTGTGAAAACAGAAAAATACAGTAGTTCAACAAAGCAGCCATGTGTATAAATGAAGGCCCAGCATTAGAGCAGAGCCATGATGCTGTTTGTCACAGTGCAGCCTCATGATGCACACTGGCCCAAAAAGCATTTTTCCCTTTGAGAATTATTACAGAAAAAGCATCCTTTACACTCCGAGCACAGTACTCAGTCATTTTGGTTGTGTGTGTAAATGCAGGAAACCCAATTTATTATTTCAGCATTCCTCCTAAAGTCCAGGAAGTATCCGAAGACCTCCACAGGAACATTTGTGGGGGAGTTTAAAGTTTAATGATGCGTTCGCCGTCAAAGCTTCTTTTGTCATAATATTATCAGTGCCAATCTTTTTACCCCAATAATGCATAGCCACGCCAACATAGAGGCAACAAAATTTAAAAAATAAAACCAAAGTGTGGCATGTGCAAACATTTGGGACCCTTAAATGTTCCTGAGTTGTCTGATGTGTACAAGTAGTATGATTAATCCCTCTGATCTATTCTGTTGTGTATTGCAGGAATGGCTTCAGAGTTCGGTGTCCGTGGTTACCCCACAATAAAACTGTAAGTGTCCATCCTACGCTCGTTACCACAGGTTTCTACTTTAATTTACATGTCTTTAGTTGAAACTCAAACATTTTTCTGCCTGTTGCTTTTCTACCAGACACTTTAATTGAAGTTAGCTGACACGGTTATTGAATCTTGTGTTGCCATTGTTCCATAAAGGGTTTGGAAAATTACAGAGCAGCATCATCTTTGTGACACTTTGTGTGTAGAGTTCATTAGAATTAAACGAGGCTTGTTCTGAGTCGTTTATGAAGCTGTGTAGGTGATCTATGTTGCTCTAGCTACCACCTTAAACCCCCCCCCCTTCTCAAGTGTCATTATTTAAGTGTGTATTGTTATTATGGGGATGCTTCTCCCATGAGCTTTGGTCTATTGTGATCCCTTTACATCCTTTACTCAGGAGAGTGAGGTGTTGTTTCTGGTCCCCTAATGCATAACTAAGTGACAAACTCTGTTCACACCTTTTGAACTCAAATTTTATTACATTCTTTACTTGTGGATGCTGTGAATTATATATTCATTAGATGATAAACGGTGCAGCTTGCTTTTTTGTTGTATTTAACTTTTTTTCAGGTACATGTCAGAATTGCTTCCTTTTTTTCTTCCTGTTTTAGTTTGCTGATCAACAAACGTTTTCTGTGTGATTTGCTTTTCAAACTGTTTCCATCAGTCCTCTTCAACTAACTTAGTGCTTTATTTTCCTTCAAGTGCAAATGACTTTTTATATAAAATTATTGAATTTACGTAGCCGCCAGCTGCTCAGCAGCAGAGCTCATGTTGACTTGAGAGAAATGATTATCCTACACATGCAGCGTTTGCTCCGTAGATTTCTAACAGAATCATCTGTCTTCACGCTGCCATAATGAGTTTCCCATCTAGTTTCATCAAGCTCATTTGGGAAACTGCCACAGGATCACGGCAGGGTTCATCACATTAAACCAAGCGAGTGATGAAACATCTATCGAGGAACACACGATGCCTCCCTCAGCGACAGAAGGAGACTTGATTTAGAGTTCGGTTTCCCCCTGAGTTCATTAGGCCCCGTGGGCTGACGCAACCTTGGCAATCCTTAACGCATTCTGCTTGTTGTAGGAGCTCTAGTCGAGCGAATTCCCTGGCTGAAACTCAATTAATGGAAATGCTTTTCATTGCAGGTGCATTGATTTAGATTAAGGAAATGCTTTTCATTGCAGGTGCATTGATTTAGATTAAGATGACCTTTTGTAATAGAAGAGCTGTTTCATACGCTCTGATTTGGGACTCACCCACTTTGTCTTTTAGTTTTATGTCATACTGTTATTCTGACGTTAATATGCAGTGTATAATTTAACCATAAACTCAATAGAGGATGTTTGTAACAACATTTCAAATTGCAAATAACTGTCCTCAGTATATGAACTGTTATGATGACATTACATCTTATCAGTGGAACGTTGAATACATTAGTGCAGGGTTTTAGAGTTCTCCAGTGACATGAGGAATTTCAGTTTCAAAGCCGTTTATTCCATCTGCAGGGACCCCAGTCTCTAAAAGCGGATGTCCTCAGGTCAGGCTGAACATTCTGTACAGCTGATGGCAAAACATCCTGTGCCTTGAATCAGAAAGGTGTCGCTACATGTGTTTAAAGCAAAGAGTTTTCACATCTGAAAATGAAAAAAAGAACACATCCTAACACCTTAGTTTAGGTTCTGTTACTGTAATTTTCTGGTTCACGCAAACCAACGTCATGGGCGCAAAATACCATATCCCTTCAGTGATTTTCAATTTTATGTAAAGTCTTTGGGCCCTGTCATCAGAAAAATGAATGGTTTTACAACGAAATGAGCCCTTGACTCATTTCTGTTCCAATCTCTTCCTCTTAGGTTAAAGGGTGACCTTGCATATAACTACAAAGGACCAAGGACTAAAGATGATATTGTGGAGTTTGCAAACAGGGTGGCCGGGTAAGTCACAGCTCCTGTTCATCACATCAATAACAAATGCCAGGAAACTGATAGAGGAGTGGCTCTTTCCTCATTTCATGGGAGGACCACATGCCAAATGAAGCATCCAAGCGAGCTTATCAATACAGGCCACATTTGTTTCACAGCTCAATGGATTTCTGCCTGTGATGCTCGGGTTTAAGCCACTGTATCAGCTGAGCCTGACAGATTTCCCCCTCCTTGAGGGAAATCAGACTAGGTCCGTGACAGAGGGCTTGATCAAAAGCTTGGCTCTGATCTGAGACCCAGACTGCAAATTGTTGAATCCCCACTGGGTGGTGCCACCAACACACACATTACCTTAAGAATTGTTGGGCTCTGTACAATAGTTGTTACATTAGTGTGTCTTGTTTTACTTAAAGACGTGTCTCTGAATTGTATTTCCCCAGACCAGCCGTGCGGGCGCTTCCCAGCAAGCAGATGTTTGAGCATATGTTGAGACGGCATGATGTGCTTTTTGTGTATGTTGGCGGCGCCTCTCCGCTCAAAGTAAGCACCTTGTAACACACACTCTTTACAAGGACCCCAGAAAAAGCAAACGCCTGAATATGGACTGAATGACTAGCACAGAACAAACAAGAAATGTCTTTTGAAATCATTCAGCCTTTACAGCTGTTATTGAAAGCTAGTGTTATTAATGCTAAGTAAGCCTTTTGTCATTGCAGGAGAAGTACAATGATGCCGCCTCTGAGCTCATTGTCTACACGTATTTCTTCTCTGCTTCAGAGGACGTCTTGCCAGAGGTAAATGATTTCAATTTTCAGAAATGATTTCAATGAGAGTTTCATATTTGTCATCATGTTATTCCTAATCTTGAGAGTCAGGTATCCAGTTTCTGTCCTCGCCACTTTTCCCACAATGAAGTAAATAACATTTCTGGCATATAGTTTCTGTAATCACACACACACACACACACACACACACACACACACACACACACACACACACACACACACACACACACACACACACACACACACACACACACACTGTGATTTATGGAAGCTGTAGAAGTGTTACATTAATTATTGTGTGTGTGTGTATTTTTTAACAGTCCGTAACTTTGCCAGAGCTTCCTGCAGTTGTGGTCTTCAAGGATGAAACCTACTTTACCTATGATGGTGAGTATTGCGTTTGCCTGTCTACATCTTGGTTATTCATTCCGTGGCCCTCAGGGTACCCGGCCATTCTCTGCTTCTCCCTTCTGCATCCCTCCTCCTCTGCGCTCGTAAAATCCCTGTAAATGGAGCTGTTCTCCTTTAATTTTCTTGTTCCTGCTGCTGTTCTTTCATCTTCCTCACCACGCTGAGTTATGGCGAGCCTGGCCCATCATAAAGCACACAGGGCTCTGCCCACTATTGTGTGTGCGGTGAGGCCAATGATGTCGTGTTGGTTTGTCTTTGGGCGGACACACATAGCAGGCCAGGGTGGATGGACTTGCTTGCATGGGTGTGAGGGACCACAGATGATGCCAAAGTAACCAGAGCAGACTCGGTACTGTATATACAGTTGGACAAAGCCACAAACTGAATCCCTCAAGCAGATGTCAAGCCCCAGCAAGAAGAATCACATTTGACATGAGGCTGGAAGAGCAGCTTTTTTTCCCCTGCTGCTGAATAAAGAGCCTCATCGAAACAATGTGAGTTCACCACATTCCTCCATGATTTCCTGTATAATGCTGAAGCTGTGGGCTTCTTCCGGGAGGCGGAAGCGGAAACGAACCGCATCAAGGCAAAGTGCCAGAACAAACGGGCCCCAGTAGTGGCTGTTGGGCACGTTTGGGGCACGGTGCAGCGCCCGGAGGACAAAATCCATCTCTGCAACCTTTTGCGAGCTCACGTCTGTCTGTTCCACCTGGCCGTTCCTGAAGGCGGGCTTTCTGCACCAGTGCTGCAGCAGCAGAGGCTCGTCACAGTAAATGTTGATGGCAAAGACTCCACACACTGCGGAGTCCTCCAGCACCTTGATGCAGAGGATGTGGCCTAACATCGCCATGGTGACACCATATTAAGCTCGCCGAGGACTGAAGAGGAGAGCTGCACAGCAAATTCACATGACCGTGTTCCTCCTCAGATGGCGAATTTCTTCTTTCAAGTTCAAGCCTCCATAACATGTCAAAGACAAACACTTGTTATGCAGTGCAAAACTGATGAGAAATAATTGGAATGAAGCTCAGTGAGCACTTACCTGCAATAAGAATATTCTCCACACGCATTAGAACCACCAGCTGTGCTTCCTGTGTGTCTGGTTTCTGTCCAGCTCTGCTGTGTCTCCTTAAAAACCACTGACCTGATGTTGCATTAGCGAACAGACACCTTGTTTTGTCGTCGTTATTTTGCATGATGTTGCATGTTTTATCAAATGTTACTTGGCTGAATGTCTGAGACACATTTGCATAGAGGCACCAACTGTTTTATGACTCTCTCTGATGCAGATTCCAAACTGACTATATAATATGATTATTTGTATATTGTATATTTCTGAGCTATAGTGTTTATTAGCTGTCAAGCAGCTTCATCATCTCCCTCATAATGTTTGTTTTTGTTAATGTCCTGTGAACGTACTTATTTGAAATGCATTTAATTCACAGGCACTTCTGTAGAATGTATGTCACCCAGCGTCCAAATACATCCTCTCGCTTTGTGTAAAATGATATTTGACATATTGTTGTTGAGCTTTGAATGGTCTAGCAGACATCATAAACAGCAGCATCTCTTTTTTTGAAAGGCTGTTGAAGTATAGCACAGCACAGCGGGCTCATGCATATTTAACTAGTCTTGCTGCTGTACAGGTCTGCACTGTTACTTGGCTCCATGTAAGAAATGGTTTTGATCATTGTGCAGTGAAAGCTGCACGGAGGCTTCATGCTGTGGGTGTGCAGGTATGTAGTGTATAGGATGCTGTTTAGAAATGCATCACATGCCAGGGTTATTAAACACTGTGTAACGCTCAGGAACTCAACACAAGGCTCTGTGTTTATCCGTTCCAGTGGTTTATGACCTTGCCACTTCACATAATCCCGCCACTTATGAGGCAGAACTGCTTTGCATATGTGCATCGGGTGCACTTAATTGACAGGCTGATAAGCGGTGGATGAATGTGTTGACAAGACGGGTGCACACGTTAGGGTGATGACTTTCCTGGTGGCACACGCGACACCTTCACCTGCTCCACTTGAATCGTTGAGGTCGCTGTGGATGAAGGGGTGATGCAAGGTGCAGTAACATGTCAGATGTCATCATTTTCTTTCCATTTTCTTATTTCTACGATATTAGTCAGTTAATCGCCACTGTTAAGTTCATCCATTGCTCCATCTCTCCACAAAGCTTTCACTCCTGCTGACTTTCCTTCTGTGCTGTTTATATTGTGTTGGAGGTTCTCTGTGCCATTAACCTTCATCCTTGATATGTGTCAGGGCTGCCTCCTCCCTCCGCTCTACACTCTGACACTAGATCATCCGCTCTCCACCCACTGTCTGTTGTTGTTCCCCCTCCTGCTCCTCATCCCTCTCCCTTGGCTCCCACTGTGGGAGCTGTGGGCTGACAGGCTCCTGTAGGGCACTATGGAGATTGCAATGCCAGTGCCCAGGAGGTGAGCGGCTCTAACTTGTTTCAAGGTGACGTGGGTTCATTACACTGTACGATCCCAGTAAAGGGCCTTCAGCTTTCTCTCTCGCTTCTGTGAGATGTGCGGAGCAGCTGCTTGCAGTTTATAAAGCCCGAGCATACGTGGAAAGGAACTTAGTGGAATGTCGAGCAGACTGACTGACTCAGCAGCCCTAACAATGACACCGCTCTGCCTTTCCACAGCAGCGGAACTGAAAAATAGATTGCACAGCTTTGGGGCTGTTTTGATTTACTACAAGCTTTGACCTTGTGCTCCAAGTTTTAGGTTGTCATGTTTGGCATTGTGCTCGCAGCCCTTCTGGGGCGCCGCAGCTTAAGAACCATGTAAAAGTCATCAGTGTTCTTGTAATTACTGTAATGGTGGCAGAAAGGTCATGATAACTTATTATGTCATAATGAGCTCCCAGATTTATTTGACATCAATTATGAGCATCCTGTAACCTCTCAGCTGGAGAGAGCTGTGTTGCTTAAGCAGCCTCGTTACACCCTATTTAAACCCCGAGGGACAGACTCTGGTTCCCGCTTGCACGGTATCTCCAGATGTTAGACAAGCAACAACATGTGGTTCAGATTCAGGGAGCCGTCCTTTATTTTATTTCACTTAATTCTTTTATTTGTTTGTTGCACTTTCTGTGTTTTTCCTCCTCCCGATGCATCTGTTGAATTATGCATTTCTTCCAAATGTGTAAAAATCCGCCAGAGCTGTGTCTTGAAAATGAATGTACTAAAGTGTGGAGAATCATTTACAAACCAAATGTGTTTTTTCCATGAAGACAGAGAGGCATAATGACTGTGAAATGAGGTCAGATCAGACACAATCCTGTAAGAAAATAGCATCAATTCTGAATAAGCAATTACATTTTTTTAATATTCTTTACAACAAGCTATTTGATAGATGGCAATTTAATCTTTTACAAAATGATTATCGTGGATAATCCTGCCTGGACAGAATGTTCTTTTTATTTATGTCCTGATACTTAAACTGTTTTCTTTGATTGTTTAAGTCTGGATTAATTCCCATTCTGAATGCTGTGGCACAGTCCTGTGTGCTGTCCATCACTTCTTAACCCAGCCCACTGTCACAGCAACGTCTGACCATTGTTTAGCTAACCTATATCTGTGCATGCTCAGTTTGTGCCAAGCTCTTAATTCCCTGGAGAGCCTACAGGTGGTAAACACTGATCTCCCTCCAGTCAAGGCATCAATAAACTGTTCTGCTTTGCTTTTAATAAAGTTAAGTCATGTGCTGAATGCCAATAGGCTTCCTTTTGCTTCTCCTCCTGACATATTTTCTTCTGTGTGTTGCAGAATACGAAGAGGGTGGTTTGGCATCATGGGTGAACAAGGAGCGCTTCCAGGGATACCTGCAGATTGATGGGTTCACACTCTATGAGCTGGGAGACACAGGTGGCGTATGCAGAACATTTGTCATTGTAACAGTATTCAAATGTAGATGTAGCAGCATTACATGATAATATTGATTGGCAGATTCTATCTTTACAGGCTGGGTCTTGGTAAACGTTTAAGGTCACATGTACACTAAACATATGAGCCTTTCATGCTCGGTGCAGATAGAGTCTGTTGGCAGTTAAAGAGGAAATTAAAGGGTCTTGGTTGTGTTCAGCCTGTCAATATCCTCCCACCTCCAAATATCCAACCTACCACATGGTGTAGGTTTTATTGCTGCATAAATAACTTTAGATCTGTTCTTGTTAAAGGTTCTTTGTGAGACATCAGCTTTAAATGTGTGTCAGAGAAAGATGCTGGTAAAAACATCTCTTCTTTATAGTTGGACCATGTTTTCTGCTGCGGCCAGACGTACATTCACTTTGTTTCCCACAGGAAATTTAAGCTTGAGACTGAAATAAATTCTGTCTCTTAAACAGCAGTAAATTGATGCTCTGTGCCGAGAAAGCTTCTTTCTAATATTAGATACAGTATTTTACTTCTTTGTGTGCAGTTTGCTAAGATCAGTGATGCTTAGTGCTTGGCTGTTGCTTACATTTGCTCCGGCTCGCTTTCAGTTTTAACCCATTTGTGCCAAATTTGCTGCTTAGCATTGATTATTCTGCATGCGGAGTAGTCACTGTAGCATCTTAATTGTGTGTGACTGATTAAAGACGACATACTTTGCACCTTCAGTCTATAAAAATAACTCTGGGTTTCAATTGAAATGGCTGCTGCATGCTTCTTGTGGAGAGTGCAAACCTCCACAATTAGGCCTTGTCTCTGAAGGCATTTCAGTCAAGTATCAGATTTCATGCACTTGGGTGAGGTTAAGCAACATTTTAATGCTCTAAAAGCTCCGTCTCAAAATGTGTAACACATGTTTAGCACATTTTGTCTGTGATATGCATTAACTTTTGGAAGACTTCTTCTTGTGGGCAGAGGAGAGTAGTAGTCAAATAAAAACCCATTTTAAAACTTGCTATGCTGCTAAATCTGAGCAGCAAATGCTCAGTGAAACACTGTCTCAGTTACACCAACAAATAATGAAAAAGCTGTAAAATTGTCTCTAATTCAGACCCATGAACAACAGTGCTGCTGCTTGATGTCGGAGGACACAGTAAAGTTAGATGGATGAAGAAGGCAGTGAATTAGAGATGGTCCAGCCTGAGTATGATTGAGCTGATTTCAGGAAAGCTGACGTGCCGGTTGTTAGATGGATGTCTTACAGATCCAATTACATCACCTCACCTTCAAGCTTTTACCAGAAGAGCTGGATACTTGCTGGTCTTCAGCCTGACTGGCATTGGTTTTGTGAACAGTCAGGCCCCATGTCTTCTCTGGTTAAAGCATGAGGCAAGATTTTATTCCAAGCCTAAACTACACAGGCTTTATAAATCTTTGCTTGAAGTTGTAATCAACTCCCAGGGACTGGGAGCATGAATTATCTCGACTCGAGTACATGGCTGGAGAAAACAACACTGGTTATTTCAGCATTCCAGTTTCAGCTGCTGAATCCACAGGGGGACATTTGATGCCAAAGTGTGGCAGAGTGAGAAACCGGTGAAGATGTCTTAATGAGTTTTCAGCGAGCTGTGCCCAAGGAAGTACATTGCGTTTTTAGTAGTAAAGAGTCTCTCAAAGGAAGCTTTGAATTAATAACAAACTGCAACAATGGTAAAAAAAGAAAGTGATGTGCAGAAGTACAAAGAAGCAGTCTGCAGAGTGATCCTACAAGAAAACCATTCCTTGTCATTTCTTTGCAAACTTCATGATTCCTAGCTGTAAACCCCCCTTTGACAGGTGTTTATCTACCTCCATCATGTCCAGCTGCAGACTAGGATCATATTAACTATTTATAAAGGACTTGAATGCTTGCATTTACTATTGTAGATGCTTTTAATATTTATTAGAGTCTGTGTATTATTAGCACTGTTTATAGACCTGATGTCATAATTTAAAGGTTTATTGTATAGAAGGGGTCACAAAGGGATCTGATCACTCACACACTTCAAATGTCTCTGATAAATACTAATATCTGACCATAATTTAATCTATTAGTTACAAGTCATAAAGCGTTAAGAAAGACTGACTTGGGTACGCTCTGTTTAAATGCAAGGATGTGCTGCTGCTTTGCTTGGAAACACTGAAAACAAGATGTTAAATTACATTAAATGTCCCGTAGCAATAGAGCTGAGTGGCTCTATTCTTTATGACTATAATAAAATACTATGGCCATCCTGATTACCCAGGACTGTAGTTAAATCTGCTACATCTCCTCTAGGATCTAGTTCCTAGTTAGGCGCTAAACAGTTGTAAGGTTAATAATGCATGTTTCAACTAGTTGTAATCCCACGTGAACAAACGGTACACAGCAACAAACCCTTAATAAGCAAATCTCACATTTTCCACAGTCACATATGAGCAATTAGAGTACAGTACTACAATATTGTGCATCTGGAATCTGTTAACATTTTCTCACATGGCAGCATCAGTCTCTAACACATATTATACCACTAAAAATGATTTTATGCACTATGTGCTTCCTTCTGTTCCCCCTCTTGCCAGATAAGCACCATTACTGCCCAGCAGGGGGCAGACTGGCACTCTGATCCAAACACCCAGGGTCTCTAGTGAAAAACTAAGCCAGGCTGAATACAGACCTTTTAAGTTGTGTAATGGCTTTTTTGTAGACTTATTTGTCTTGTTGTAGATTCGGTTTGTGAATGACACCAAAATAGCTCTTCAAGCAGAAAGTGACCACTTGATCAGCCAAGGAGAAAGCCTACGCTAGCTTAATGTTTGAATGATGAATGAGTAAAATGTTTTTCGCTGCATCTTTGTTTCTTCCCCCGTTGAGAGGTGACATGTCTCCTCCAGAGCCTCTTATCTGCCTGCTATTGTCTCCTCGCCCTTTCTTTTTGTCTGTGATTGTGATGTCTAATCCCCGTCTGCCACCTCAGGCAAATTGGTGGCAATTGCAGTCATCGACGAGAAGGACCCCACAGAGCAGAGCGGCAGGTACAAAGAACGCTGAAATTAAAACGCATGGCTCTGTATAAGTTATTCTCATACACTCCCACACTTACCACAGTACTTGTACTAAAGTGTGTGGCTTTCAAATACAGATAAGACTCGCTGTTATTGTTTACCTCAAATTGCAGACGCTGGCTAAAAAAAGGTTAGACTCCAACTCCTGTGGCTTTTTACTCTCTTCTCATTTGCTTTTAGATTAAAGGCCTTGATTCAGAGGGTGGCGAAGGAATACAGAGAGCATTTTAACAGGTAAGGCACGGCTACACGATGAGGTCAAAGATGAATATCCAATTTATACATTTATTCTAGGATGGTGCGCTCACTGGGGAGCGCTGCCTGTCTATTCGCACGCAGCTTTATGCCTTTGTCAGGGCACGTCTGTTTTCGTTGAGCTTCAGTAGAAAGGTAATTATGCAAAATGTCAGCTTCCAAATATAGGTGTTCTTTTCAGCTGTCAGTCAAAAACTCAGCTCAGCTTGTATTAATACATAATTTTCTGTTTTCTCCAGCTCCAATTGTGCAATAACAACTGGAGATTGGCTGTTTATGCTATGCGCCGCCTTGTTCGACCTACTCCTTTTACGGGAGAGGAACCAATTTAACAATGCGCTGAATACAAAAAGGAAATGCACTTAAAATGTATAATTCCTGCATTACAGTTATTTTTTGCTTCTCGCAGACGGTTGAGGTGAGAAAAGATGGAGAATGTGATGATGCAAGCGCACGGGCACCTGCATGTTTAACACCGGGCTCCTGAATCAAGTGCTGTGTTTGTGCAGCAGGTTAAAGCAAACACGCGTCTGCTCAAGCTCGAATTGAAATCAGCAGCGAGGTTGCCGTTGTGTAGCTAACCCCTTATCTCTGCTCACCCAGCAGGGCGCAGGCGACAAGAGGATTTCCTCTCAGGGATTAATAAAAAGTATCACATTTAGATCCTCATGTTGTGCTTAAGATCCACACGGTTCCCCATCGGTACCTGTGATGTTTTATCAGATAGGTTTCTGTTTTTGATTGAAGAGGTGTAACTCAAACCGCTACGATCAAAGTGTTTCTCCTTCTCCAGGCATTCCCATTAGTACTGATTGAATTACACAGGTCCCTATCTTCAATTAGACCATCCACACCACCCAGCGCTGCTTTTTAAAGAATGTTCAGGTCCCTGCTTAAATCAGAGCTGCCTGAAATGACGAGACGTAAGTGTCCCCCCGGTGGTGGGTGGAGGCAGCGCACGGAGCCGACACATCACAGGCGGTGACTGACATTTGAATGAACAGCTGCTGTTTGATGCGGTGATAAATGCCGTGATATTTAGTTCACCCACCATTTGCGGGGTTTTGACAGAACAGTGATTGCAGAGCTCTGATTCGAGAGGAAACTTCCCTGAGCCGTGGGTGGGAAAACAGGCACGTGACTGCATGTGCGCAAACTGTACTTGTGGTAAAGTCTGAGTTTGTCAGTCAGTGGGTGTGAGTAGACTTGAATCTCAGGCACTAGTCATTATTGCCTTTGTGTTCCATAGTTAATCTCAGAAGGCTGGTGGAACCAGACTGGAGTAAAGTGAACCAGTACTTCCATCAAAAGCAGTGGATTAATTCCCATTTAAAATAGTTTTCTTGCCTCACAGAATCTTCCAACTGTAGTAGATTTTAGCACTGTAAGGTCCTTTTAGCAGCAGCATATTTACTCTTGTCTCTGACTCTCCCCACTTTCTTAATAATAAAACTGATATGGATAAAGACAGACATGACAAACATTTTTGTCATGTCCCCTTATTTACTTCTTAATCTCAAACACATGTTGTATACCATGTGTAAAAACCTGCTGCTTCAGATTCATAGATGCTCTTTATTATTGAATTCCACAGAGAATCCCTCTACTTGCCACTTGCAAGCTTTAAAATCAGACATTATTCTACAATCAAGCACTTGCTGCAAATGGTCTGTAAAATATGTGAGCAGGAATTAAATAATAGAAAACCAATGGGCCAGGCTAAAACATGGTGGAACAGATAACGCTGGTCTGGGAGTTGGAAAATCACCCATGTTTATCTTATCGATCAGCACAGAATATTAAGAATCACCACAGGTATAGTCAATATGTTTTCTTTACACACAGGATGCAGAATTAGACAATGAGAGCTGAAGGTTGAGGACATTAATCTGTGTTTGCTGGTCAGCTAAGTAGAGCAGGGCAGAGTATTGGGTTGTTCTGCTGTCCATCAACGTCTGCGGTCGGCACAGACGTCAGCCATTTAGTAACTGATAACGGTTTAAAGATATTGTTACAGGACTTCAGCATTAGTTGATTAATTTCAGCCACTCGAGGGCTGGGGGCAATGGATACAATACGATAGGAGAACTGGATAGTGGGTCAAAACATGGCACCTATTTATCCATTTAAAGGTTAAAAAAAAGTTCTACGGGTGATGCTGTAAAAGGAAAATAAGAAAAGCTGTCACAGGTTGCATATGTCAGCAAAAAGAAGTAAGCTAGACATGCTGTCTGTCAGGTATCAACCACTTTAGCACGTCGAGTGCAAAGGAGACATTTGAATAAATAACCAAAATGCCCTCTTTACATTGCAAAATTGGACCAAACATAAAAATGCTGCTTGTTCTTGCCTCCGGTTTCCTCCATACCTTTCCTCCCACGTACACGGTTCTCACTAAGTTATTCACCCTTTTTCACTTTGCTCAGCTCTCTTGCCAAGAAGTGTCATTGGGAGTGGGAAGCTGGACATACTCGGTAGAAAGACACATAAATATTTAGATAAGAAAGAATCGTATTCTGTGTGCCAGGTTCCCTGTGTTTACCCCCGTCCGTGTTTGACACCTTGCTCCTTTCCCCAACGTGGTTCGATCTTGAAAGCCCGGAGCGAAGCGTACAGGCTGCTTTATTCTGTGCCAGGCCCTCGATCGTCAGCCACATCGGCGCTAACACACACTGATTTTTATATTGCAGCCACTGGATTTATTATAAAGTTTGAGTTCGGTCTTCTCGTAACCGTGTCATTGATATAAGCGCCGGCACTATTGTTTAGCACCCAGGGGACAAACGCGTTGGATAAAGCTATGATTCAGGATGAATATAATATATTTGTAGAGGGCCCCATAATCAGTCATTCAGTGAAAGTCTTTCCTGGACTTGTGCAACCTTCTGCCTACAATCGACTCAGCGCAGACAGTGCAGTACAATGAGGAACAAATTGAATTCCTCAACCTGCCTTATCATTCAGATAAATCACAGAGTTTTGTCTGTGGTAGAAAAGATGATGAGAAACACAAGGCGGCGCAGGAGGTTTTCTTTTTTTTTTTTTTTTTTAACTTCCAGTTTTCCACAGCAAGTATTTACAATCTCATGTTGTATAGGAAACCTTCTGTTCCAGTCTGCGGACAAAAACAGTTATTTTTGTTTCATTGTGTGTTGTTCTCGATTCCACTGCTTCACATTCTTATGCTGCCGATTTGTCTTGCATCTCCAGAGACTTCCAGTTTGGCCACATGGATGGGAACGACTACATTAACAGCCTCATTATGGGGTGAGTGTCTCATATCCAACCTCGCTCCGTCTTCCCATGTCTTCCTCCCTTTTCCTCTATCTCGTGTTACCTTCTGTCAGCTACTTATCCAGGTCTGGGCTGCCTTGTAATGCCAGCTCTCTGCCATTAGATGTTCTCTAGCGGTGAAGTCAATTACACAGACAGGCTGTCATTTCTTTCTTAGTGCTTAGGGCAGTTTTAACCCCCTCTGCCATTATACACACACACACACACACACACACACACACACACACACACACACACACACACACAGAAGCAGATCTGTGAGAGCCGTTTCTTCATATGAGGGCAGGATATCGACAGATACGTGAGGAAAGTACGGCTGAGCATATGCTGGGATTAAATCTGTGCTGGTTTTGTGTTGTTAATGGCTTGTCAAAGAGCGGCCCTAATCACGCAGAGCGGCCGGTTGCAGCAGCTTTGTGCCCAGGCTGCGACTGCTGGGGTGTCATGCACGAAGAGACCTCGCTACTGACATCCCACACGTTTAATTAGACCTCCACAAGTGTTTCAGGCCAGAAGCCTTGTAGCACTCGGTGCGTCTACCGCTGTACAGTGCCTAATTACAGCATGTGTTGCTTCGTATGATAATGCGTGGATGTTTTTGTGAGAATCTGTGCGTAACCGCCCGCTGTTGTTTTAATTTGAGCATGTTATTGTTTGTATGAGGGAGATTATAGCAGACATGGTCTCTGAAGTCCTGTGTAATTAAAACCGTGTCAGCGAGTGGAAGTTGCATGGAAAAACATCACTGCATTCAAGCAGCAGACCCCTGCTGCATGGCTGAATTAGTGTTCACATTTAAGGATAAAAGAGGTGATTAGCCTTCCTAATTTTGCACGAGTACATACAATATGTATTTCTCAGAGTTTTACAGGGCTGAATTTGGCTGCAGTAGTACAGGATTAATTGCCCTCCTTTGAGGAATCAAATCCTGGCCTGTCAATGTCCACTAATCCTGTCCCTTAGGATGGTCATGGAAATAAATCTGATGGCTTTTTATCCCGCTTTCTGTCATCACAGTGATTACTGTGTTCTGGCAGCAGCCTGTTTGGCATAGAAGTGCCCCTGCTTTCACCAGAGGCACATAGACATACTGTATTTACACATACACACACACCGTGAACACCACTCCCAAGTCTGCGTCTGTTTAAATGTAGGATTAACGCTGACCCCCTATGGCATCGTTGCCTGTGAAGAAGTTAAAGATGTAAGACGATTAGAAAGTCAGGATGTGAAGCAAAGACTCAAATTGTAGTAAAATCCTCACCAAACCAGTGGTCATTTCAATAGTATCGCAATTTACAACTTACTAAATTCTAAACAAGAATTTTGTTCTTCATTTTTTTTAATAGAATAGAGGTTTTCTACCCTCTTGGCTCAAAAGGAGCTAATGCTGGGAAGCTGTCGTCTTAAAGAAGCAACATTTTAGGAATAAATTGTGTTTTTATTTATATTTGGTGAAACTAAAGGCTTACAAGTAGCTTTTAAGTTGAGTAAGGCGAAAACTAGTTTAAATGACTTATGTATGCTAATGTCAGTGAGCTGCCTCCACGTTTCACACCCACATATCAGACTTCTCATCTAACACTCAATAAAATAACAAATGAACATAATTCTCAAAAGTTGAATTATTCACTAATAATGAATTCATGTATTAAAGTATTACTACGTCCACTGTCTAACCTACTAACTTACATGTATGAGAGGCGTCTAAGTGTAGTTGTGGCATATTACCAATAACCAGAACAAACCCAGCACCTTCTGGCAGTTCTAACGTTATATGTTATATGACCCTGCTTTAATGGGAAGCGGACCCCCAGTAGCCTCCACCCTAGAGGTGACTAGGCTAATCCATATTTATTTTAAATGGGTGCCATCTGTTGGAGTGGGCTGGATGTCAGATGGAAGCACACAGCCATGATGTGTATGTGGACGACTTCAGATCTCAGCTGGACGGCGTAGGGTGGCGTTGATGAGCGGCGCACATCGTGTGTGTTTGCACTCCTAATCTCAGCTGGGCTGTGGATTGGGACAGTGATGGATACGTGTGTGTGAGTGTGTAATTTGTTGCTGGGTTGAGCAGCACTGCAGAGATGGGCTGTGGGTTTGCCACTGTGTGTGTGTGTGTGTGTGTATGTTTCTAAGCACTGGGGTCCTTGTGCCAGGCTTCTGGTGTTGTGTAAGAGAAAGAGGAGCCGGTTGTTTTTATGACCTTGTTCATTATCTCGCTGAGCTCTAATATTCCTCAGCTGATTTGTCAGAATAATGGCTCAGAGAGCGTACAGTGCGTATCTCCTCTTTGAATATGTTTTATATGTGCCCTCACCGACCCGGAGTTGCTTTCCTCTGGATTTCCTCCGATTCACTTGTCGGCTATAATTTGTAAAGGTCTCTTTAACTGTGACCGATGCAGACCCGTAAAGCCCCTGAGTTGCACACTGTTTGCATAAAAGATAGCTGAAATGCCACTCTGAAAGAGGCCAGGCTTATTATTCCTTGAATAAAAATCAAGACTTTGAAAGAAAGCCCATGGGAAAAGTTAGGCTGCTCTGAGTACAAAGACTGTGTTTATCGCACTATTGTATTTTCCCGTGTTACAATTTGTTGTATAGGACACCTAACTAATGATCCGCTTTGATAATGGCAGTCCAACACGCTGAGGTTAAGAAGACTAAAAGCTGTATTTTCTGTTTTTTGTTTTTCCCAGTGAGGTGACGGTGCCCTCCGTTATCATCCTCAACACATCCAACGAGCAGTACTTCCTGCCCAGTGAGCCAATTGAGACCGTGGAGCAGATGGTCCAATTCATCAGCAGCGTTTTGAACGGTTCTGCACAGGTCCGGATTTTCTCCTCCGCGGTTCTGCTTTCTGCTTATGCATTCAGCTCAGTGTAACCCTTTCTCCCCCATCCCCTGGTGTTGTGCCATTGTAATCACACCGGTAGTCTTCATTAATCACGCACGTTGCCTTGCATTTTAAGTCCTCTGTGGAAAATATTTCCACCAGATGAGGTATTTGTTCAATCTCTGTGTGCATGTTTAGTTTCCGTAGTGCTGTCCTTTCTAAACAGATTATTCACAATAATTCTGTCTAGTCCACGTAAGACACAGAGATTACTACATGATTCTGTATTGTAGTGTGTGCACTAATCTGCAATAGAAATGCTGTTTCCCCTGCACTACATAAAGTCAACAGATGTATGAAGCCATAAGCCAAGCAGCCAGAGGTCCTGTCCTTTTTTCCAAGAAAGGTCTGGGCTATTTTTTACTTGGCAAAACAAACCACCTCCCACCAATCACAGAGCAAGAGAAGCCTCAGTGATTCTGCAGTTCTTCCAGCTCCAGTGGCCTGGAGAGCTCGTGCCCTGCTGGTACAGCCTGCCAGGTGTTACTTCCTGACTTCATGAGGGAAAACAAATATTAAATGTGATGCAGAAAAAAGAGACGATAACAGGAGTTGTTGCTCATCAAAGGTGCTCGTTTCATTTTTGGGGGGGGTTTGGAATGCAGATTTATTTTTTTCATGAATGGCTAAAGTGTTTTTTCCTGGAATTCATGAAAAGATACACAGACAGCGAAGCATGACAGCTGCAGGAGTCCAGTTGACAGACTGTGGCACCTCTAGCAGATTTTCAGGCATCCTCGCTCGCTGCTTGTGTCACATAGTGTGGTTCCGCTTTTCCATCCTTTGCTCCTTTGCAATTAAAGCTGGAAAACATCACTGCTCTACAAACTACTTGTTCCATAGCGTAGCATAAGTTGAGTCTGTGCAGCAGCTGCCTCCACAGACGCCCGCCGTCAGAGCTCGCTAATTGGCTGCCTGGATGAATGAGCCTAAAGACAGATCCCTGATTGGCTGCACGTGTGAGAGGCGCCAAAACAGACTAGAGTTGGGATCTTTAAGTAAATTAAACAAATATAGGTTGATTTACCTTGATTGTCGGAGCATCAATGTTCTTTGTCTTCCTGCAGGCGTACGGAGGTGACGGCATCATTCAGAGAATCAAGCGTGTGGCCTTTGATGCAAAATCCACCGTGATGGTAAGTTACAGTATGAGAGATAAGTGTTTCAGCTTAAGAGTCCCAGCAAAGTAGATGCATTAGATACGTTTGATCTAACATCTATTCACATGTTTTGTAAGTGCAAGAGGCCAAAATAAAACTAACTCACGGTTTCAATTTGCCCTAGAACACTCTGAATCTTTTATCAGGACAATCTAGTTGTAGACAAACACCACTGGCCTCAGCAGGAAGGAATCGATATCAGGCGGAAGTTGGTAAACTCAGTAAAAAGATAGACCTGACGCAGATGGTGAGATTTAGGGGAAGCCGCTGATCAAGGTGTTAAGTCCATTAATATACATATATTACCTAAAGTGTAAACAGTCATAAAACAGTCTGAATAACTTTTGTAATGATGTTGCTGTTGACGTGTTTCATAGCGCTTTGGGTTAAATACTGTATATACGCCCCCCGCTTCAAGTTCAGTAACATGGTAAAACAAATGCCCGAGTGCCCTGTGGTTTCCCTCAGGGAGGAAAACAACATTCAGAGGAAAAGGCCGAGTGCACAGCCAAGAATATGCAATGCAGGCAGTAAACACAGTATGGGGAGAGGGAAGCGGTGAACAGCAGGACGAGCAGGAGGAGTGATGAAGGAACACAGAGGGTCAGGAGGCTGCTCTCCATCCTCCTCACACTTTTACTCCACGTAGTCCACCCTTTTCATATAATGGGTGTTTATTTTCACCAGGGAAGGAACGCTGCCATGTTTCTCTGCTGGAACATAAAAACTATATGTATAAAGAAAAAATGTAGGTTGCATCGACTTCTGAAACCCTGGGATACAGAGAAATGCTTCTTATTGAAAGCTTAATTCTCCTGCTGTCTAGTCGGGTTCGACTAGTCTGCTTTTAAATGGGTCTGGAGAAGGAATAACAACAACTAATATGCTTGAGTGAAGAAAGGCTTTTCATTCGTCTTCTACTTTTTCCTTCTCTCGACTTACGTTGAGCAGCAGGCCTCTGTTTTTGTCAGAAATGGGTAAATGATGAATGGCACAAATAAAAATGATGCTACAATTGTTTAGCCTCCTATTAGCAATTGCGCAAACCTCAAGCCCATGTCTGACAGGGCTGTCTTACACCTGTAGGAGAAATGTAGTGCAACTCTGTGCTCTGCTCCTCTAAATTTAGTGAGCTACCGTACAAGCATCACAATGGCTTGTCTCGCTCCCAGTGACACGATACAAAGCTGACAGTCTGCAGCCTTCACCTCGCCCCTGGAGAGCCTGTCTAAACGCACGTCTGACAGGAGCATGAGGAAGCAGCCACATTAAGCCCAATGACTCATAACCAGCTGTGTTAGCATAGCATACGCATCTCTAGCTCATCTAGCACGGCAGAGCACCAGCAATTACCATCCCTCTCCCAGTGGCTCTGACTGGAGGGTACCTGAATATTTTACCTTCTTCTCAGCTCAGTGGCTGACAGAGGTTCTTGACCGAATGCTCCCTTCTAGGTACATTGTCTCTGATGTATCCTACTCCATTAAGACCAAATGACTCATTTGTCACGGAGATCACTTAAAGAAGAACTTTTAAACTTGTCCTTTACTGGAAAAAAAAAGGGACATAGTGGGTGAAATATTGCGTCGTAGAAGCAGGTGGATGAAAATGTGAGAGGCTGCAGAGCCAGTTGTCGACTTTGTACATTCATGTCTCTTTTTAAATGGTGTGTTAATGCCAATGCGGAAGAACTATTTTTGGTAACCGAGCCCAAAAGAACATGTTTTATAAGGCCTTTGCGTTACTATACGTGTGTGCTTATGGTGGAACCATAGAAGAGCAAGAACATCTCTCCAAGCCTTTATTATAGGGTTGGATTTTACTTTGGTTGGAGTCTGAGTATTCTTTGTTTAATTCAGTTCAAGCTGCAATGAAAAAAAGCACAAGAAACCCCAAGGACTGTAGATATAAGGGTGAATCTCAGATATGCTCATCAGTGTAAAACAAAACAAACAAATGGCACAAGAACAAGATGCAGCTACAACAGAATACAGACGGGGTGAAATTAGAGTACACGACAAAACTGGAATTAGTCCTGAAACACTAAAGGCTGCCCAAGTTTCTGCAGATGATTTGTGACCTGCCTGTTAAACACACTCGCTAAGCTTAATGGCGTAATGCAAATTAAGGAATAAATATGCAGCATCTCCTCTAAAAGCATAAAAAGCCGGTCTGAAATCACACACAGTTTTTTTTGATCTGGCCCCTGAACAGGATTTAAAATTCACTCTACCTAATAGCTAATGGGAGGCTCTTTGCTATTACAAACAGCGTCTGTCAAGAGGGATGTAGCACCAAATGATCAGACAGACACTCCAGAGCCGAGCCAGTCCACTGAACAGGCTGAGATGAGCTATGAGTGTGCTCGTTTGGAGTCTGGAGATAAGGTCGAGGCTGCGCTGACCCATCGTTGACCCGCGCTTCCTTCAAGTCTAAGTGAATTTGTGTGTGCATACTTTTTCCTGTAAGCACTCATCATTTACAATACACTTGACAGACCGCACATAGGAAACATCATTACCGAGTGTCCAGAGCCCCAGACACTAAGCAGCGCTCCCATTAGAGGCCAATGATCAGAACCATGGGACCGTTTGTTTTTCTCCAACTATTTAGCTGAGCTTTTTGTTTGTTTTGTTTTTTTGGTCTGAACCAGTGTTAAGATGTTGGTTCATCTCATGTCGGCTTAATGAAAGCACTTGTGAGGTCTCATTAACTTTCTCTTGACCAACGAAAAAATCTTTGTAATCTTAGTTATGTCTAAAAGTTGCCTCGTTGAGGTTTGTCGTCAGTCTAGTTACCCAAAATGCATCACAGTAGCACAAAAGCTATCATTTTTATTTGCTCAGAAGCTACAAATATTGTTTCATCATCCCCAGAGCTAGTCTGCAACAAAACCAAAAAACAAACTTCACCAGCAGACAGGGCCAATGTCGCCGATGAGGAGACTTAAAGTTACTCCTGTGCTTAATGTTACAATCAATGCTGCTTTTACAAGTCGTTTGTCATTACCTGCTAAAATCATTACGATGAGTGAAAGGCTGCTGAACTGTGCTCAGGCCATTGACGACTTGGTGCCAATCAATGCAAAATCTCACCTGGGTGCACAAAACAACACAGGGAAGGAGGTCATTAGCACTAATAAATAAAAGTGAACTACATGGGTCCTGAACATATGAATTCCCTTGTTCTGCCCCCGCTGGGCAGCAGGATAATCAGAGAAAGATGGTAAAATTAGTCTGACTGGTTCTAGATTCAGATTTAGTGTTTTTCCTTTAAACTTGTTTTTTTCTTCCTGTTCTTCCTCCTCACTGTCGTCCTTTCATCCTTTGTTGTCTCCCACATCAGTCAGTGTTCCGCAGCTCTCCACTGCTGGGCTGCTTCCTGTTCGGCCTACCGCTGGGTGTAATTAGCCTGATGTGCTATGGCATCTGCACAGCCGAGTCGGATGACGGCTCGGATGACATAGACGCGCTCAAGAGGGAGGGCATGACTGACGAGGAGGAGGACGAGGAGGAAGAGGAGGAGGAGAGGCAACGCGCCGCCGAGCTGGAGGGCCCCGAAGAAGGAGAGGAGATGGAGGAGGAGGATGCTGGAGAGAAGGACCCCGAAGACAAGAAAACCGATTAACAAAGGGGCTGCTGCCACAGGAGGAGGACGGGCCTTGTCAAACGCAGTGACATGAAACTCAAAGACATATCAATGTATTACTGTTCTGCTTCTTTGTTTTTCATCTCACTTCTTCACAGAGCCCCTGTAGCACAGACTCTCCTCCCATCTTGGTGTCGGCGCGTGAGGTCAGCTGCTCAGTGAAGCCATCAGATCATGTTTAAAGCTAACAGGCTGCTTAGCGAAGGGGTGATACATGCGGCGCGTTTCCGAAGAGACGTTACAAAGTGCTTCAAGGTGCAACGGACGACCGCGAGACGAAGAGTAAAACACATTGTACATGTTAAATTAGCACAACAACTAATCAACACGAGAACCAGGCGGTAAAGGAGCGTCGTCATAAAACGTCCGGTTTGACGACCTCCATAACAAAAGAAGGCTCAGCTGTGAACCAAATAGTTATTTATTATGGTTTGATAAACCAGCGGTTCATCCTGTGTGATGTTTGACAATGTTTCGTTGTTTTGCTTTTTTTTATTTTTACCACCTCATTCCAATCTACTGTTACAAGCTGTAATAACAGAAACGGATCCTGCTTTCAAGCAAGCAAAACAGAACGAAGGTCCCCAGAGTCCCCCCAAACCTAAAGTGTCGGCTTATGTGAGAAGTGCCCAAGAAGGAAAATCTGCCATATATGAATTGTGCTTTTTCTACTGTTTGTTGTTGCCTGAAAAAGAGAGAAGCTTCTCGTTGTGGGGGTGCAAAGTGCCGCGGCAGTCACGCATTTCAACCACGCTCTAGTACGACGTTAGATTATTATTCTGTATCGCTGCGTTTGATACTAAATCATAGTTTCACTTTTTGAAGCCATTCCTGCTTCCTGACCCGGAGTAGTCGGGTCCTACCTGTACAGCAGCCTCCTATGACACGCATCACTCGCTCCCACAGCTCTTAACAACTCGCACTCCCCAGATAGACCGGCTCTGTCTGTTCCCATATTTCAATATGTCCCCCATCACTGCTTTCTATATTGAATTCAGCGAGCAGGTTGAAGTTTACATCCAAATGCACTGAGTCGCACATGGGGTGTACGAAATATTAGCTACGTCTGCCTGTTACTGAGTTTGGCTCCTTTTTTTGTAATAATCCCCAGTCGTCGGCTGTCTGCAGGTTTAGGAATCTCTCTCTCCTGTTTTCATCCTCTTGTGACTAAAGTGTATGTAATAGCTGAAATAAAATAAGGGTTATCGGTTCCTCCTGAATTAACCTGGCTGCCTGTTCCTGCTACATCTTGATCTGTTTTCCCCCCATTTTCTGACAAACGCTCACCACGATGCACCTTGTTGGATTAGACGTCCCAAGGTGCGCCTGTGGCATCAGTGTCATGTTAAAGCACCGCAATACGCGTGGAGGATCTCCAGTATGAAGTGACAAAATGAAGTCACCCGCTAAACTCGGTTCAATCTGAGCATCGGCGCGTCGTCTGTGGCGGTTTCTGTGGCAACAAAGGCCCGTTTTCCAACAGCTGCCGCTGGATTCTGTGTCCACCCCGATTCAGCGAGCAAAGCACAGACCAGTAATGTAGACGAGTCCACGTCTGTCCCTGCAATCGGAGGCACCTCGGCGCTGCCAGCAGCTGCCTGGCTTGGCTCCGCTGGGCAGATGGAAGCGGAGAACGCCGCTGTCCGGTGCCAGTCGAGCTCTGGGCCGAGCCACCGGCTCCAGGTTATAGCAGTGGAGAACGCGCGCGGCTGTTGGTCTTCTCTCTGAAGCATAATGCTCTGATGTGCTCTGCACTGTATTATTTATCTGTGAAGACTCACATCCAGGTCACGGTGATCCCACAGGTGTTCATTCATCTGGAAAAAAAAAAAAAAATCATGCATTATACTTACTGTGCTGAGCTGCACCATCATTTATGTTCAAATCGGCTCTGAAAGCTTTTATTGGAGGTTTGCTCTCAAGGCAACTATTAAGGAATGGTGATGAATGAATGTGAAGGTTCATTCATAACCTTGAACGCAGAGCGGTCCGCGTCCTGGCCTGTACCAGTCATATCTCACAAACCCCATGACAGCACAGCAAACCGCTGAGAGGAGATTGTTTTAGCTTATTCTCAAGTGGTAATGAATGTTCTCTTACAGCGTGAAAGTGAACTTCTCCTCCTGCTTCCTCCTTTCGGCGCCTTCCTAGGAGTCTTCGCTTTGCCTTTAGTTGCTCATTACCTTTTCTAGATCAGTAAATGTGGCCCCTCCCTCCACTTTGTTGTTCTCCTCGTACACGGAGCTGATCTGTATTATTACTGTGAAGTCGCGTTACGGAAACCCTGCCCTCGACTTGCCTTTGGTCTTTGTAGTTGCCAAACTTCCTCTTTGGGTTTTGAATTGAGATTGTCACATTACAAGTTTAAGACTGAAATAAAGATTGTCCTCTTTTTCTCGTTTTCTAGAATCTTTCTTTCATTTTGTTTTCACAAATGACGTGTCTTTTCTTTAAATGAGCTGCCTCTCTTCCATCCAGACGTCTGTTTCGCTTTCATTATCTCCCATATAAATAGGGTTTTTTCACCTGTATAATCCTGGGCAGGGCTGTCTACTCAATTATATCAGATATAATCCAATCTTTGGAGCTCTGGGTTTAACTGTGGTTGATTGCGTTGCTTGATGTAAAACTCATTTATTTCCTTTCCTTGGGGAATGACAGCAGTCACAAGTCAAACTCCGAGACGTGACTTTACATAATGAAAATGGCAACAGCACCACTGAATCCTGAACCTCACCAGGACTCGGGGACAGTTTTTGCCTCCGTGTTGCTGTCGGGAAGTTTGATCGTTTGTTTTCCAATCTGATGAGAGAGGATAATGTTCGTTCTCGGCCGGCTGTCATTTTAGGGATAGATTACCACAAAGGGCGCCATAATATATTACAACATCAGAATCTGTGTCAGTGAGTGGTGCTGATGCAAAAAGTAATTCATCGCTCAATTACCTCCCTGTATTTTCTGCGAATGAGTTCCATCGTGTGGCAAATGAAGGAGGCCCGCTGTCTCTTTTTCCAGTGGAGAACCAACAATCTTGTGCGCTAGACAAGGACAATTACACTCCGCTGCTCGTTCTGTCGCCTGTCGTATGTTGAAATTAGGACGACAGAGTAATCGTTTAATTCTTGGCCCGCGTGGAAGGTGCTTAATGGTTCGGGGTCAGTTCAGGGTTGAGGTAGAGAATAAAGGTGGATATTTACTTTAAGGCTTTGAGGCTGCATTTCAAGGGTTTCTTCGCTCGCTTTGTGTCACTCACCGAGATGAGAAATGGCTGATTAGCTTCGCTCACCATGGAAACCAGCCCACACTTGTTCTCTGCGAGATTTTGCAGATCCTGTTAGAGAAGCAGTAGTTTTTATTTTTTGCTTTATGGCTGATAGATGGCTGCAGCTGCTAAAGTCCATCTGTTTGCTGCCACGTTGGAAAAAAAAGCCCTCAATGCCTAATTACACAAACAACACTGGAAAATTTGGCCTTGTGAGACATCGGCTCCCTTGTGCGTGTTTGACTTGTTGTTTCTCTTCCCACCATCAGGAGTTGGATAATTCATTGTTGCCGTCGGGTTATTTTTGGCGCTCCAACTTCACGTCAACAGTTCAACTGGGTTTAATAGCTGCTTGTCATCCTGTCAGTGGATGGATGGTGTTTGTTGCTGTTGTTGCTCTGAATGGCCTGACATTTGAGAAAACCTTTCTTCAGGGCTGTGTGAAAATGACTTTGTGTGAAGATGTCTGCTGCCCATCAAAGCTGTTACAACTTCTCCTGCATCAAAAACCCTCGGACAGACACGGACTCATAGCACTTCACACAGCGGTGGCAGACGAGAGTAAACAAGATAAGAGCAAGGCGTTATGGTTGTTTTCTTATCGCGCAGCCTGAGATTCCAGAGCTGAGCTGTGATTGGACAAGCGAAGCTCAAAAGGCGGGATTAGTGTCAATTTAGCCAATTAGAAACATAAAAACGCTCCGTAATCCACAGTCCATATCTTGGTTTGTGACACATCTTTGCTGGTAGCCGATGCCATTTGCAGCTCCGTGGAGAATAACGACTGCACTCCTCGCATTATTCCTGTCAGCTGTAAGTGCATTGTAAGCAGTGTTTGTGCTTATCACTCTGCCAGGGAGCTGCTGCCACACAGCAGTCGCCTAATGGTGTCGCCCGGGTCGTGATCATTTACTGAAGGGACCTGTCCCCTCGGGGTGTTCACGGGGACTCACAGTGCCCGACGTGTGCAGCCTCGCCCGCGTGCCGCGCTCCCGGTCGACAGCCAGATCACCCGCAGAGCCGGAAGCTCTGATTCTACAGCAACGCACCGCAGCGGGTCCGTCCTCGCGGCGTCGGGCGCGTGCAGAGTGTGAGCGCGTGCGCGTGCGCGAACGTCTCACAGCGTTTTCCTAGTCAGCGTTTAATCTCGTCTTTAGTCCTTCCGCACAGATGTTCGGGGACGTTACGTGACTCGCCTGCTGGGTCCAGAGCTTACTTCCAAGCCCCCTTCTAGTGACTGTAGCCAGCTGGCTTTTAACGACGGCACAGGCGCAGAATGTGAAGCAGCCGCACTCACGCGCGCACCTTCGAGTGCTGAGGCAAACAACCTGCAAAGAAGGAGACCATGCTGCTGAATCAACCCCTAAAATGACGTTTCAGGGCACAAAATGAAGGCATTAACTTCCTACTAATGTACACATTGGATTTTTGATGCTTCAGTCATAACCTGTAGTGTATTGACTCAATATCCAGAAAAAGAGACAAAAAGACGAAACTAAAGCAAACTAAATGTCGAGCCTGTCTGTGCCCAGAGGTTGTGGTCTTACAGCAGGTTAAAGCTCTCCAGTGGTTAAAGTCTGACAGCTGTATAACAGCAACAAGTCAACCAAGAAACGGTCCAGAATGAAACCGATTTATCATTTCAGCCTTTCACATTAAAGACCCAACGCTGAACGTCAGCCTGTGATCTGCAGGGATGCAGATTCTTTACGCTCCGTCTCCTGGATCTGGTTTCACATCCACTTTCCTCATCTCATTTTGATGAATAGCCGGCGAACCTGATGCCGAACGTTCTGACTTCCTCTGATAGCGGACTGATAAAACACGGCGTTCTGGGAGACCATCGCCTCCCGTGCACCGTGGAAGACCAACGCATTTAAACATTTCAGAGATGCCTCTGACAGCTGCTCAAGTAGAGATGACGGCTCCTGATGCGTTATTGTCTGGAAAAGCAGCGCGGAGTGCTGTTAGTGGTCATTGCTGAGCCCACTTTAGCATCCAACACCACCGAGGAATAACAACACAGCTCCTGCAGAGAGTAATAACATCTTAGTGCTCCTGTGGCCACATTTGGCTCAGGCCAGTGGTTAACTTTGCAATCTAATAGGAAATGTTTTCTTTTTAGCTGCCTCTGATGGCTTTTTAATTGCTTCCAGTGACACTGTCACCTCGCTCACTCAATAGCCCGGAGACCATGTTGTGTTTCTGCAGCGAGGGAGCTTCGTAATGTAATCACAAAATAATCATAATTAGAAAAAACATAATTGTGAGCAGTTATTTGGTTTAAAATGACCCAGAGGTGCGAACTAATCTTTTCAAATACATCCTTGTTGATAGGAGATGGCCCCGAAACGTGTTTCACAACACGCAGTAATGAGGCTGCAGGATTAATAGGGTTTGTGATGAGCCTCCAAATCTAAGACCCTCCTCTGGCTCAATGCTCACGCTGCTGCTAGAAATCATGTGGGCCGCCTTTTCACACATTGTTTAAGGCTGCGGTGCTCGGTCATGAAGTGACTCATTGCAACCAGATTAAGCTGTGCTGCTAAAATATCAGAGAAGGAATTCACTTATTGTCCTTTATATTTGAAATTGGACAAATGCGGACCATGTTTCAATATTTAATTCAAACAGACACTGTGCCACATTCTCAGAGGAAGCTAAATGACATTTTCTTGTTTTAAGCATCTGCTCCCCTTCAAAACCATGTTAGGAAGAAGTTCCCCGTCTCCCAGCGATTGTTTTGATTTCTAATCTGAAATGATCAGTGCGGTTCCTCTTCTTCACGCTCGTGCTTCTCCCCCTGTGCTGTGTATGATGTTCTATACGAGCGTGGCTCTGTAGCTCTCAGCTCTGTGATGGAGACCCACGCTCCGGCGGTGCAATGTGAAAATATCCAGCTGTTATTCCTTGAAACTTCTGCAGGAATGCAGAAGTATCAGATAAAAACAATCCCGCAATGTCACTGTCGAGGCGGTTGCTTTTAAGGCGGCGACATGCGCTCTCCGTGGGGACGGGAGCAGCCTGCGCGTTGTCAACCATCCAGATAAAGCTCCTCGGTGGCTCCGCGCCGCTCAGACCGCCCGGGAGGATGCAGCCCACAGGTTCGTCAAGGACGGCCAGAGGCAGAGCCAGCACTGGGCCCCGGCGGTGGGCCGGGCCCATGCGTGAGGCTGCATGTGGGGCAGGGACGGCCTGTCACGTAAGCAGAGCGGAAAGTGGAAGTGCTGCGTCCAGCGATGACAGGGGGGGGCGGCGCTGCACCTGGAGTAAATGAAAAAGTGCAGCCTTATATGCAACGTGAAGGGTCCTGCAGGATCAACGCCTGCCACAGCCACTTACGGGCTACATTTGTCAGGAGCCGCCAGCGCGGAGCGAGCGCGGCGCCGTTGGCATCCGACGCTCGTCCTGACAGCGACGCGGGGAGGAAATAGAAACAGATGCCGTCTGCTGTTACCGTAACGTGCACTCAGCGCACGCACCGGCAGGTTCGGCCCACACCTCGTGGTCATTTATCTCCGCGGTCACGTCCCGTTCAAGTGCAGAGCCGAGACGCGAGCGCCTGTGCAACAGCGTCGTCAGCTCTGTTAGGAGCCGTGACCTTTGAATCATAAACCGAGCCGTGCTGTTTGTGCTGCTGGACGTGGAACAAAGACCAATGTAATTAGGACAACAGCGGTGTAAATGATGAATGTTGCTGATGTTGCTCACATTCATTTATCTTCCTGCGCGTCTGATCTTCACGCCTCCCTCCATCATATGGAGTCAGAAGGCTCAGAGGCTATTTGTTCTGTTTCCCTACGTTGTCTTTTAGCGATGCATCACATATTAAGACGACAACACGCTGATTAATGCTTTGAACAAACCTCAGAACTGAAGATCTGATTTCCTTTGCATTTCATCTAGGACTCTTTTACATAATTTAGGCTCAGAACATCTCAAGTAATTGACCCTCAAACACCCACCAGCCTCTAAACTCCGGCTGGCTCTCACTCTGTGCGCCGTGCACCTCTTTTATGTGCAGCGCTGTTTGATACTTCGATTCAAAGCGTCCCCATTTTTAGCTCACATTCAACCTACAACACATACGGACGATTTATGACATCCTCAAATGAATATGGCACAAACAAATGCATCGATGTTCTGAGCCGGTGCAGGAATGAGAAAACATCTTCAGTTCTATATTCACACGCCTAAAACCAAACCCAGCGTGAGAGACGTGTATTGAGACGACACAACCACTTCATTCCCAGCTTTGTCAGAGTCTCTGTCTCTGTCTGTGGAGCGAGGAGTTGGAGTCTCACATTACAAATGCCAGGGAGTCGACTCGGACAATAAACCGGGACCGGACCTGGACCGCCTGCAGGAAGATTCTGTGAAACTTCATCCCGGACAATTCCTCCCACGCGCGTCGCAGCGATCTGGACGAACGGAGCGGCGTCAGAGCGAGACCCATTACTGACAAGTGCTGGACGGAGCCGTGGGCGGTCCTTTCAGACAGCAGCCGTTAAACTTTACAGCAGCGGCCGCTCCAGCAGGCGACGACGGGACCGGGACTGAGCCTCACCTGAAACTGGACAGCCATTAATATCAATGTGCGACACTCTGCCCTGACTACAATACCGAGCTGCCGTGCACTGCACCCAATGACAGGCCGTCTCATCTGTTTCCAGTGAGCGGCAGTGGACAGAACGGCAGCAGGCTCAGGCTGAGGGCAGGCGGCCATCTGCCTCGACGCCCTATCTGTGATCAGTGGGCAGCGGTCACAAGGAAAAGCAATTCCCCTCAGGGATTAACACAATTCTGTAATCTTGACTCTCTACAGGTGTGAAGCCAGAGGATCCTTAGCGCTCTCCGCCATGACTCACACACACACACACACACACACACACACACACACACACACACACACACACACACACACACACACACACACACACACACACACACACACACACACGGCTGCCTGCTCCCTTGTCTTGTTTAAAAATCCTCCTCGCTGTTGTAGATAAATGGGCCCAGACTCATTCTCGATGCACATGTGCAGAGACTGTGGGTGCAAGCAGCTCTTTGTTCCTGTCATTTATTGCCTGCTCTTCTTGCTTCTGTCAACACTGCATGATAACAGCAAAGTTATTCTCCCCACCTATTAACATGCAGCAGAGACAGCATCTTTCTGCATGCGAATACACAGTTATTAAAAATTATAGTCTGAGCCTCAGGAGGACGGAAGTCGCACTGACTGACACCTCCTGATCTCGTTTAGGAGACGAGCGCGTATTTGCGTAACCCATTGTTTATTCCTAACTTCATGAGAGCAAACACTTCAAGCGGCGGAGTAACTTGCTGCATCGCCTTCCGTTTCCTTCCTTTATTATGACTCGCACCATCCTATCAAATGCATTTATTCTCATTAAGAGCAAAAAGAGACAAAACGTGTGCGCATGCTAACCCACGGTGAGTCATAAACGCATCCACCGAATTATAAGACGTCTATGAATAATTCATCAAGATTAATGAAAACATTAATGCAGACTAGACTCTGCAGGGTGATTTCTGCAAATAAGGGATCAAGTGGAGCAGAATAAACTGCGGGAATAGTGTTAATGCTGGAGAAAGAGATAAGGAGTACACACAAATAGGCAGTTACATTAAATGGCGCTAATTATGGAAAACTCAGATGTCAGACACCTTGTTACCGGTTATGTTTTATGTTATTTCCGAGCAGGGTTTTGTGTAAGTAGCATCGAGTGTGGCTTTAATTTCATACACGCGCCGCACAAAGTGGGAAGAGCGTCGTATTAAACCTGGAATTGGTTGTGACACTCGTGGGCAGCGGAAACAAGCTCTGATCACCGCGCTGACATGTTATTAAACCGAGTTCCTCCCTGCAATCAGACGCCTGTTTGCAGATGCAGAGCAACATTAGGCCTCGCGTCGCACTGTGTTTTCAGTCACAAGCGGAATCGTTTTGCCTCCTGGTTTGGTCTCCACCACCCCAGGGGGGCGACGCGTGGCCCGGACGCTGCTGAACGTGCTTCAGGCTGTTTACAGATGAGCAGGTACAGTAGTGTGGACAACAGGAAACAAGAGAGAGAGCGTTTAACCTCTCATTAGCCTGAAACCACAGGATGAGGTTCAGTCCACCTATGTGATGCAATACATGATGCTGTGCCTTTAATTTGTTTTGTTGGCTTGAAGGTGTTTTGAATCAGAGTTTAGTGACTGTGCAGCACGATGATGCAGGGATTGTCTTCACGAAGCTCCACAAACAGCGGCAACACGCAGCTCCACAAACAGCCGAGGAACTTCAGCGATTGAGGGACCTGGAGCTCCATCGCACTGTATCTGCTGCTCTGGAATCAGGAATTCAGACATCAGCATGCTGGTGAGAGACAAACGCGGCGACGGCGGCCTCCCCAGCGTCGTGTGTGAGTCCGGGCTGCGGTCGTGGCCAGTGATAATGAAGTGCTGTTGACTTGGCTAACGAGCGCTCCCCAACCGCCGTCAGCGCTGAGAAGGCCTCTGTCCGCTTGTTATGTGAATAATGAGTCATTGGCGTCGGCCGTGCCATGACACTTCTGCAGCACGCTCTCCCGGCTCCTCGGTCCTCAGCTTTGGCCTCGCACACACACACACACACACACACACACACACACACACACACACACACACACACACACACACACACACACGATGCTGCGACAGTGCGTCAGATTGTGTGCCTCAGCAGGATTTTTATTGGCACCGCCGCACACACCGTTTCATTGTTCACTGGACCAAATGAATCTATGAGCTGTGAAATCATTCAAGGGGTGTAATGATGAGCTATCACAGATCTGTTCTGGCTTTTGTGGCAATAAAACACACTGATAGAGTTAGACGACGAATACGCTGACACTCGGGAACGCGAAAAGCTGCAGCGGCAGAGCGAATGCACTGCACTTCCTCTTTCCCCTCATTCATCTTCAAACATATGTCTTCAGAGCCACCGGGCACTTTTATTAAACTCCAAAAGCACCCAGAGGATGTCGAAGTGCAGCCCAGTCATGAATAATGCACATGTTTACGCCTTCATATGTGGATGACAACCTCCTGGATTTATTTGCTGCTGCAGCGACACTTCACTAATCTATTCTGTTTCTGATCGATTCCCATTCGGCAAATTGCTTCTGCAACACACGGCGCCTCGAACAATTCGCTTTGCGTGTTTGTTGGGATTTCTGAGCTTAAATATACGGAGGATTAGTCCAGGATTGCAGGATGGCTGCAAGTCTTATTATAAAAACTGTTGCATTTCTACAGCGATACAAAAGCTTGTTGAGGTTGGATGCTTGTTTTGGACATGTCCATTGTGAGTACGTGGTAGTTGTGCATCATGAAGTCACTGCACACATGCTAATTTATTTATTTTTGGTAAAAAGCGCTGTTAAAGGTTGACAGGTGATTTGTTGCTCACGCCTCACTCTCCTCAGCAGGTTGTGCGTCTCCATCTCGCTCTGACACTATAACATTAAACACACGCGTTGTCGACGCGGCTGTTGAACCTGTGTTTGCAGTGGCCTCGCTGTAAAAGTGCTTATTTACGGTGCGTTCACGGTCAAGTGTTCGCGGGGATTTATGTGATTTACAGTTAAACCTCTGGCCTGACGTCGTCTTTCCCCTGCGTTTCCCTGTCTGAGCTCCAAAGCTACAGGATGCTGCTGGGCTGTGGTTCCCTTCGAGCTTGGAGCAGCTTTACGGTCAGACAGCTGCCAGCACCGGGTCAGACTTAATTAGAATCAAATGATGGTTAAATAGGGTCAAATTCACAACTGGCACCAAGTTGATGGTCCTCCTCTGGAGCCGTCGACGGCTTCTGTCTGTGGCTCCTGTGACTGATACCTCTGGGTGAGTCCGAGCCGTTGCCCAGCACTGTATGTGTTGGCCATCACTCTTCCGGCCCGTCCTTCCCCCGTCTCCTCCCCCTTCACCTCCCCTCTGCTTTATAGGTGGCTCGTTGCTGTCACCACACACTGTCCGTGGGGGGAGAGTGAGTGCCACACAGGTCTCTGGTATCTAAGTGCCCATCTGTCACGGCCCCCGTCAGCAGAGCTCCACGGAGAACGCCAGGCGTGGGCTGCCTGCCCCAGAGCAGGGCTTGATGACTTCAGTGTACGCTCCGAGTTACAGAACGGCCCCGAGATTGGATTTGTGTCAGGGCGAGCAGCAGGTTTTAGCACATATCGGCTGTAATCTTCCCGGGGCCGCGTGGAGCCGCGGCTCCCAGGTTTTCACAGTGGGAGCAGTTATCACACTCTGAATGACAGCAAGTGACTGAAGCCTTCACTTGACGTGACGCAGGTGAAAAAGAACGCACGACAGGAAACACACTGCACACAATGCGGACACTATGTAGGAACAATTAGAAAGCTTTATACTGTTGTAACTTAATTTCCTTACTTCTTATTTAACTTTATTTCACTTGGCAGCCGTATCTGCCTTTTAGCAGATTAAATTACTCAACAACATCCAACATGGGTCAAATTAACTTTATTTTTTGAGCTGGAGCATTGATGCTTCCATAAATAAATTAGAATAAAAAGTAAAGCATAAACTAATTAGAACGTATCTTATCTACTTCTTTAATAACTTCCATCCATCCAATAAGCTGCCATATATAATAACACTATAAAGACCCCTCTGAATAATGCAGGAGATACTCCTACGTTTAATAGTTCAACACTTCTATGGTAATTTTGAAGTGCTTTTAAAAACAATAATTACTTTCTCTTGTAAGTTGATCTTCTAGATAAAGAAATGCATTTATTTTGCACAGTGTGTTTATATTAGGTCACACATCCTTAATCACAAATTTTAGGACAAATTTCAACAGGAATCCATGATTTATGACAGACAGTGTGAGTATCCCAGTTTCCAACACTAAGTGCTGAACATGTGATTCTATCAAAGGCCTGTTTCCAGTGGTTTCAGCACTTTTAAATCACTTGCTAACCCAGATTTGGTCTCAGCTGAATCCCAACCCAGATCTGGCGTCTTGGCTAGCCACTCCACAGAATACTGACGGGGTGATTTATCAGTTCTCGGAGTGGTGGAAAATAAATCATTTATGGCTCAGCGTCTTCTTTCTACCCCCAAAATCATATTTGTACCTCCTCCTCAGTTACACAGCTTTCAGCCGCCCTGCTGCCGTCCTTCTCGTCTGCCTTCGGTCAACGTAACTTAAAGCTTGATGGCGAAGAGCGCCGTGATCCCAGGGAGATGTGTGATTGATCAGATGCTGAAACCGCGTGACGCGACACTGACACACGTCAACCCCAGCTTGTTCTGAATGGGAACATGCAGGTACACACATGCACCGGATAGTCACATTCAATTAATGCATGGACCAATGCATCGCAAATGGAGCTGATTGCTTATCCTCTCTTCCATAAAGAACAGGCCCCATGAATAAAACATTGGCGAATAAACGCACATATTGATTTAAATGGAACACAATGAACACACTCGAGATTGCTCTTGAGATTTCGTCTCCGTCCCTTCACCCGTGTATTCCATAATCACAGATGTTAGCATATTTCTTCCATTTCACCTTTTTTGCTATCTGAGAAACAGAAATTGGACCGTTATCATCACATATTCAGGAAACAGCCTGAAGATATAAATTGGCCAAATGCAAACAAGTGGGATCTGCTCATCCTAAACATTAGTCACTAAGTTGAGAATTGGGGGCTTTGAAAAGTCTGACAGCTTAAATCACTGTCACACTGGGCAGTGATGCAGAGAGAAACTGAGAGGGAGGGAGACGAGAGAAAGACAGAAACAAAGGAGGAATTAATCACTTTTCCCACAATACAAAGGCCAGTCTAAAAATAATCAGCATTCAAATGTAAGCTTGTCATCTTTTGCTCTACTCCAGATGACCACGCTCTGACTTCATGACTATTTGATGAGCACTTGTCTTGAAAATGCATAATCCCGATCTGCATCCTCTGATCAAAAGCCCTGGTGAAACGTGCAAACAGACTGTCACCTCATCTGGAACAGATGTTCCACAGAGACGAGCGCGGGCAGAAAGGACTGCAGGACACACGCCGGCGCCCTTTCTGTGTGAAAATAATACTTGAAAGGCCAGATAAAATATTCACCAGATAGAAATATGGGGAGATAGAGCGTAGCCTTGAGCGAGGAGGGCTCTCGCTGTGAGACAGACGGAGACTGGGAGGCACGGCGGCGCGGGAGGCGTCGGGGCAAACTGCCGATGAATCGGGGACAAAGGGACGTGAAAGGAGATTTACTGAGGGGAGAATAGGTGACGAATGATCCACGTGCAATTAATACACCCACACTGTAAATCTGACACGGGGCTATTAAATCTTACTTCCTCTGCAAAGGTCACGGCAGTCTGCAAATTTGTCGTAACGCTCCCCTAAAGCCTTCGCATGACATATAACGAGCACATTCTTCACCCAATAATATTTGGCTTCGGATGAAAATAAAAACCCGCAAAGACACAAGCAAAGCGGCTCTAATGTGTCGGCTGACATTTGTCTGTGTGCTGCTAAACAGAGGCAGAGATGGACACGCGCAGGAGATCATTAGATCGTGGCAGAAAAGTGTGATGTATTGATGGAGGACATAAAATTCCAGGTCAGCATTGATTAGCAGACGCGGGCTTTTTCCTCGCCTCTGTCACCGCCGGCCCCGGCTTTATTTTTAGGCGCGGCGTGATCGATGGGAGGCCGCTTTGTGCGAGTCTCAGTGGCATTGTGCCTCCCGCCGAGCCCGTGTAGGTCAGGCCAAAGCACTCCAAAAGGTTGAACCAATGATGGGAATCAATGGTTGGGAAATGTCAGCGAACACGGATGTTTACCGCGGCGGAGGGCACTTTCCAGATACATATTGTTTCATGCGAACTGGTGTCTGAACCCAATTTAAAGTTTCCAGCCAGACATCAACCTAGAACAGCGTGGTGGCAGGTTCAGCACGTGCACATCCAGCTGGAGCATCGAGTGTGTGAGGACCTTAAATGCACACAAGCTAATGATGATATCAGTGCTAACGTCGCATGATTAATGACAACTTAATGTATTTGAGGTGGTTATTATGCAAACATTAACTTTGCAGAAATAAGCGGATTCAATTTTCCAAAGGCCTTTTCCCAATTTCATCAGCTTCTGAATAGGAAGCAAAGGCTAAATGTGGAGTTTTAAGCTTTTAGTGAAAGTGAAACCATCCACAGTGACTTTGACTGTGCTGTAAATCTAAGATGGTTTCACTGGGATGAGAAGCCGCCACAGTCTGGAGCCCAGCGTATTACACAACTACACAAATGTTTTGAACAGGGGTGACCTGACAGCCCAATTATCACTCCTCACTGCTTCGAGCCTCGCTCCCGGCTCGCTCTCATTTCCACGTGAGAGTCCACTCATGAAGCGCATCCACCCACTCGCGTGAGCCGCTTGAGCTGCTCGATGACTCACGCGGCGATTCGCAGTGAAATCACAATCTGCTTTCGAGAGGCACTCAAAGATCCCTAATCCATTCTGATACTGGCTCTGATGCCAGGGACTGTTTTTATGTAGTGCTGTGACAAATGTTTCTATGGTTTCAAGCTGCGTTCAATGTCACTTATTTGTCCTGTGCAAAGTACTCTGGACAGCAGCTGATGCAACGGCTGAAACTGTATCGACTGTATTTATTTTAGGGTTTTCTTTGCATTTATTTCTCTCTATGACAGTAATAGAAGTGAACTGCTGGAGTTTTCATATTTAATGCGTTATAGATTTCTGAAGATATCAGTTGCGGACAAACAAGAGGAGGAGGAGGAATGCGAACAAAACAAACAATAATGCAACAGAAAATGTGTTGTTGCATCACTAAAATGTGTCACATGACACAGAAAACCACACATTCTGTAACATTTAAAAAGTCTTAACGCGAGACTGAACAGACTCCAGACGTGTGCGGAGGCAGAAAGCAGCTCGCCGGCGTTCGCCAGCTGCAAAGCTGCGCCCGTTTGGCTCAAACGCAGATGCTACAGATGCTAACTGTAAACTAGCTGGTAATGAATGCAGTGACTCCGTCTGCTGGCGTTCGGCTCAGACTCCCGTTGAACTCGTCAGACGCTCCCTGCTGTCGTCCCGCTTTTATCTCTCGCCTCCGTCGAAGCCGATTCCTGAAGCTCTCTGACGTCCAGATGTTTTACTTCACTTGAAACCTTGTCCTCATCCCAATATAAATAATAAATGACATATATACTCTGTGGCTGTGGCCAGTAAGAGAAGGCTAATTGGAGCTAATTGGCCTTTTCACGCTGCCGGTTCCATGTTTGGGTGACGATCACGGACTCCACCTTATTATTGCGGCTTACATTGAACTCTCTCCCTCTTGTTATCCGACTGTCGGCGGCGTTCTCTCACACTCGGTGGATTAGTTTCTGACTGGGAACGTGCACCGCCTCCGTGACGGCCGCGTTCTCGCTCTGCCTTCCAGCGCAGCGGTTTAGATCAGGTACATAACACTTTGGATGTCAGGTACGGTCGGACGTCTCATGAACTCCCTCTGACAGACCATAAACCGGCCCTTAGTGTTTCCCGCTGACAGCTGAAGATTTTTACACTGGCTCCTGAATCACTTCGTTATGTGCTCACATTGTGAAGCCTGTCATAGATAGTGCACACAGCATCACTCATAGTCTATTTGTGTTTACTCTTGACTAATTGACTCGGAACAACTCGAACATCAGCAGTAAAGAACGAAGTGACAGATAAAATGCGACGTCGTCAGCGTAATGACTGAATGGGGACGTTTAGTGGTCAGTACGTGAGGCACCTGCATCCCCCGCCTCACCCAGGAAGCGTCCGAGTCAGCGGCGCCGTGGATCCAACAAGGATCCCCGCCAGCGGGCCTGCTCGCGCTCATTAGCTGCATTACTTGGAGCTACTCCGGAGCCCAGGGATGCTCCTTCAACTGGATGGCAGCGCCAGTCAGCGGTCTGAAGAGGGGCGATAACGCGCCCAGCATTCAGGCTAAGGAGCCCACACAAGGGCCAGATGGATCAGAGTCAAGCAGTGTTGTTTGGCCAAAAAAAGTCCGTTTAACAATCTCGCGGCCAGCTGGTCAACTGTAGTGTACATTAGAGGCAGAAATGTGGATCCAGTGCCTGAGGACATGTTGACAACAGCATGGAGGCAAACATGAAAAAAAAAGAAAAATAACAAGCAAGATTACTGCAAAGAGTGGTGGAAAAGAAAAACAGCAATTTCTTTCCACATATTTCTCTCTGTGGCTGGAAAGTATTTACCTGTGTGTCACATTCACGCCAGACGCAGCACCTGAAATGTCAGCTACCTCCAGGTGACTATATACTGAGAGAGGCCCTTTTCCCGTGAGCTCGGCTCCCACAGACCTCCAGTCCAATGAAATCTGCCCCTCTGTGTGTGTGAGTGTCTGTTTTGGTGAATGCACACATTTGCATATTCTCCTGAAGGAAAAGCTACATGTATCTGCATTAAGTACATCTGATGATAAACAGGTGCATGCATTTCCTCCGCTCTGTCCCGGTGCTGGGGATTCTAGTCATTTAAACAAATGTCTGTCTCATCCTTTGATCAGGGATGATCAGGGATTAGCGAGGACCACAGTAGGCGAGATAAGCCACGCGGTCTTAGATGCCTCTAATCGACGCTATGTAAACGAGCTCGTGGGTTTAACGCTTACGTCGGGTGGCAGAGTTTACACCTGTCGTGGCCGCTAATTGCCTTTGAAGCCAATTAAAAGCCCTAACCTGCGGCGGTGACAGGTAGAACTCTGATACGCGCTCGCCGTTACAGCTTCACGGAGGAGACGAGTTGTCCGTAAATACAAACGGTTTAAAGGCCTTTAAACGTCGCGCGGGAAAGGACTCCTCGCGAACAAAACGCGCCCGGGAAAAAGAAACGCTGGTGTCAGGGGCCGTCATGTCTCCCGCGACTCAGGTGTGCGTGATCAAAGCGTTGCGGCGGCGCCGTTGAGCGGGGCTTCATTTGTTTCCGGCGCTCCCTCAGTGCCGGCACTAAAATACTGCCGCTCCTCTTCTCTCGCGAGCAAGACGTCTGACATTTGCTGTCTCGCGCGCTGAACGCTGCACCTTGTACTTCTGTCAAACACTACCTTTGACTTTCATAGGTAATTCTCGTTTGAGGGCACCTGGAAAAGATGATGTGAGAAGGGATGGATCCAAAAATAGGCAGCTTATTTATATCACAAAGGCTCAGATGTCACTCATTTTATGGAACTATATATATATATATATATATATATATATATATATATATATATATATATATATATATATATATATACTCCTACTGAGTGGTTCACGTTAAACAAGATGTGGCATTGTCCCCAATAATAACAGCGAGTTGTAGAAGCATCTAGCTGTCAATCTGAGGCCTGTAGCCTCATGACATGGGTGAGGATCAATGTCCTGCTGAGGAAAGCTGTGGTGCACCTGAAATATTAAAGAGCCAGATTTGTCCTGTCAGCTTGTCTGGTGAAATGTTAAAGCAGAGATCAGTGGGTTTACTCATCAGAAGGGTTAGTCAGGAAGTTAATATTAATCAGGCACTATGCAGGGCAGCTCAGAGAGGGTCACTACAGCTGGGTACCACTGGATGAACTAGATGTGGAGTTTGGAGCACAGTGAAGCTGGACCTACAGTACAGCAGGTCACGGAGCGATGGCCGTGGTCCAACAGGTACAGGTGAGTCTGGAGTGAACTGAAGACGCTGTGTTTGGTTGTGATCCTATTACAGCAGCTGGGGCTGGTTTAGTTGGCGCTGGCATGTCTTGGCTTCGTGGAGCTTTACTGTTTAAAATCCGAAGTAATTTATGGGCTTTTTGAAGAGTGAAGAGTTTTTATTAGTTGTAGTTTTGTCTTCTTAACATCAATAACATGAAACGACGTGATAGAAGGACTGTCAATCAACTCAGGTGCGGGTCTCCAGAGTTTTCAGCCAACTGGATTTAATCACCGTGCTCTCTCCATCACTCTCATTAGTCTCCTCCTCCGTCCTCCGGGAGCGGCTCGCCGTGGGCGGCAGCGGCACCTTTCAGAATGCGAGGCTCCAGATTGCTCCTGTCTGGCGGATGACGGCGGCCTGACGCGCTTCCATCCAGCCGCTGCTCCACCAGAGAGGCGGTCCCTCCGCTCGGCGCGTCTGAAGTGGATGCTTCGATTCTATTTCAATCGGCCTGAATTAGAGATGAGCCGAGCAGCGGGATGACGCGCATCAGTCCTGACAAAACGCAGTGATTAAAGCTCCTGGTTTCATCCTCTAGTTTCACGCAATTTATGACGGCGTCGGCCCAGACCGGTCGCCCGTCGTCCAAACTAGCAGTCCTCCATGGCTTTGTGTGTTCATGCATTCGGCCTCACACGGGGCTGTGAAGGTACGTCCTGTCAGAGGAGGCAGACTTTGGCAGAAGACGGTGACAGCGCTGGAATCTGCACCTTCCTGCTCTGAGAGAGTCTGTGAGATAGTGGCACCTTCCCAGATATTTGGTGTCATGCCTCCTTTTATCCTGGGCTAGCGCTGATCCGCCCATTGTGCTCTCTCAGAAGCAGAACATGAGGCTGGCAGGTGCTGAACGGGCCTGATTGGTGGTGTGAATCATTAAGCATGGACTGTGTTCTGTCTGACATTTCACCGACGTGAAGCCAGGCTTGTCACGATGATAACATCCCTTGGGGTGAGGTTGCGACTGAAACACCAGCTTTATATATTTATTTTGTGTTAATTCCACACGGAGCCGAATGCTTTTGGAGATTGTCGTGTTTGTGATATGATTGTTAGTATTTTTTTTTTCTATCGCAGTGTTACACCTTGTATCAGAAATGCAGCAGTTCTCTGTGAATCATTTGCTCCTTGTCTAAATTTTCTCTGTCTTTTGTATCACTGGGATGAGCCACTATTTGTAAATAGAAGCTTTTTTAATTGGTTTCATCTGGATGTAGTTTTTGTTGCTGCGTCTAAAGATGCTCTGCTTTAAGTCCAGCCTTCGGGCGGGGCTAATAAACTGCCAGCGGACTCTGTGTAAGTCCACTAGTGCGAAGCCTCGTGGAGCTCAACCCTCGGTGCTGCGTCCCAGCTGGAAGCGTGGGGTCCAGGATTAAATATAACCCAGGAGCACGAGGAGTGTGGAAGAGGAGCAGCTGATGCTGTGCGTCTGTGCAACGCGGAGCAGTTGGCGCTTCCAAAACCCAGCGGCTCCGGTTCGGCTGCCTTCATCAGGCGGCTGATTTGAAGGGCGCACGGGGAGCCGGAGGGGCCGCGTTCAGCGGGCGACTCCTATCGAGTGGAATTGATCTCTTCACTGGCCTTTGTGAAACTGCCGCCTACAAAGCATGAGGTCATAACGAAATTGTTCCTTCATAGCTTGTGATTCTAAATTCTGTCGTGGTGCGTCAACGTACAGTATTTTCAAGAGCATTAGGTTTTAAAGTGTGTGCTGGCTCATTCTTCAGCCAAATGAGCCCAAATCATCACCCTCCCACCAAACGCAGCACTGAGCGCTGCAACCAAAAAGCTCTCATCATAGGTCGTTGTCCAGATGGTTTGTGGTTTGTCTAGATATGGGATCAACAATCTTCACAAATATCACTCCAGACTAAAGGTTTAAAAGAAAAAGGTGCTTTGAGTCGGAGCCTAGAGTGTGGTGTGTAAAGGCGATGCTGTACGTGAGCTTTTAAAGTCTACGCTTCCATTAACGCTTCCTGTTCAGCTACACTGTGAACACATGTATCATTAGAATTGAAGCCTCCCGTTTCATTGTGGTCTTGGCCGTGTCACCGATGAGGTCTATCACTCACGCTAAAATAACCGAATTACCGACCTGGCAAACGGGAGGCTATGGATTTTACCATCATTGCCATGGCAACGTGAGCTGGGAGCACGAGCTGCCAGTCTGGTGGTGCACTCTGGGCTCCAGCGCGCTGTTGTTAAGAGGATCGGCGCGCAGCCCATTGTGTCGGGTGGAACACGGGGAGGAAGCGTGGCCTCGTTTCCCCCGTACGCCTGCCGCAGATATGATCCGACAATGAGAGGTGGGAGGGTCCTCCAGACGAGCTGGTGCTAACCTCAAAACAAGGTCTACGGAGGGGGGTTTCAAATGAGCGCAGCGCCGCATTGTTGCCTTGACACGTGTCATCTGTGCTTTGAGAAATACGCGCCTCTAAAAGCAGCGAGAAAAGATTTGTCCCGATAGTGATGAAACTTGAAAAAAACAAACAATGCAGAGCTGAGGTGTATTTGCAGGAGTCACGGATGCTTTTCAAGTGTATAACTTCATCAGGTGCATGTTGATGTGAGTGCTCATCAGTAGCAGTGTGTGTCAGTTTAGTATTTAAGTATTTAGCAACATGAAAATGTGTTAAACAGTAAGTGATCATTCACTAAATGGCTAATGTTGAATCATACTCAACTCAAATTGTCTGTGGAAAACACACAGTTTCTCTGGAACCTGTTGAATGAATCCAAACCAATCTAACACCTTATCACTGCTGTCCTCAAAATTAAAACCATTACTGTAATTTTCCTAGCAATTATAATTTTGATCACATGACTAAACTTGCCCAACCTCCCATTCTTTCAAATAACTCTATAACAAATGTTTGTAACATCACTGCCAAATCATTTTGCTTATCTCACTCTAGATTGTCCCAGTGGGTCTGAAAACAATTTCTTTGGTGACTAACGGAGCTGCAGACAATGATTTCATTTACGCGGTACAATGTGGCTCTAATGGCCGTCTCCCACTGATGTTGTTGAAACTCTCCAGCGGTGGCGAGGGAGGGGAGAGATAGAGATAGTCATCTAGCAGCCGCTGGCAGCCGAGTCGCCGCTTCTATTGAGCTGCACAGGAGGAATCATTGTACACGCAAATGATGTATGAATTGTAACGCAGAGAGAGAGGCGCCTAAAGTAAGAGATGAACAATTTGATTTGCGTGAACAGAGTCGCGCACGACGTTAAATAACTGTTCAGAGAGACTTCGCTTAGTTTTGGGCCTGCGATGAAGATCGATGCCTTCGGAGATGGAAATGCTGCAAAAATCGTTTCCACCAATAGCCAGTCATGAATTAAAATCAAGTTTCCTGAGCTCATTAACATAAACAACCAGCACATTAGCATCAAATATGCAAATGGGTGTCACAGGGTGATGGATTGATTTAAATTGGATGGAAATGACCCAGTGATGTCTGCAGCAGCCTTTCTTTTCACTGTGAGCGGAAACACCAGCAGTTATTTGCAGCAAATATAATAGGCATTAAAGATTCATTAGCAGGCCAACGTACCAGACGGATTCTTTCAACCTATTTGGTTTAGCAGAAATATTAGCTCCAACATAAAAACGAAGCCGAAATGTGTTGTGGTTTCCTCCAGGTCCTTGCAATTAAAGTCTGAGCTCCTGCAGTACGTGTAAACCTGGGGGGTTATGAAAAAAGTGCCACTTGAAAGCGGTGCTGACAGAACTGTGGGGAGAAGCCATAATTCAGAGTTTGAGGGAAACAGCGGTACATGTGTTCCTCGCTTTTGTTTCTCTCTATTGGACTTTATTACGTACACAACACTCGGCATCAGTCAAAGCTTACCACAGGCTGAGTCTGAGCGCTTGCTCCATTTGTGCCAAAAGCTTGTTGAGAAAAAATGGTACGTGAGAGAACGGAGGATGTGTAGAACGTGTTGGAATAAATGAATCCAATGCACTTTATAAATGTATTTATAAAGTGTTATACTGTATGATCATAAACTTTCTCTCAGACCTGAGCTGCAGATTCTGGATGTTTTCCTACATGATGCTGCAGAATAAATGACGTGGGCTAAAAGCTGCTGGTCTCTCTCCCTCTCCTGGTTCTAAAGTCTTACGCGGAACCCGTGTGGAGGGGAAGAAGGTGTCTTTTCACTTTATGACTGTGTCAAAGTGCTCTGGCTGAAGCGCATTATGCTCGGCGTATTCGCAGAACGCCGCCGAAAAGGGCACCGCCGTAATAACGGTGCGTGTCAGAAGTATCGTCCAGAAAGTGGCTTTTATTCTTCTCTTCAGCGTCCAGAGTGTTTCTGCACCAGGTTGGATTCAATGCGTCAGTTTCAGGCTACAGGAGTCCTCAGGTTCTATCAGACCTGTGGCCACAAACACGTGTTTAGTTTGCGTGGTTAAAGAAAAATGAAACCTTTACTGTAGATCTGCACACTCCACCCACGAGTATTTATGAAGTCAGTCTATTTTGGGTGAATATACTGTCTAAATATATTCATGCAATATAACACACATTAAACCTGCTCTGCTTTCTTCTACATAGTCATGTTAATGGCAGGTTTGAGTTATGTGTTAAATGGAGCTGGGTGTAAATCCACCAACTTCCCTGAGGACGTCTACAGTCCACGCGTGAACCGATGGCGCTGGTCATCCTCAATCATTAACTGAAGAGGAAATGAGCTTTTCCACATTTAATTCACACACAGCGTGTGTCATTAGCATTCGGTGCTTATGTTCAGCCATCCAGAGCCGTAATCCATCCCTACAAATTAGCGCTTTCTGCAACTTCCATTTCTCCGCTGATGGATTTGACATCGGTGACAGTTCCTTGATATGGAACATTTTAATGAACGCTGGGAAAACAACATGGCATTTGTTGCGGCTGATGACATTTTTATCCCGTCCAGATTGTTTATGAGGGGATGTGCCGAGCTCGGCGTTTCGGATTATGTTAACTCGGAGTGTCAAGTTAAGTGGTGTGCTTCCAGTCGGCGGGGGTGCTTAAACGCGCCCACAAGGAATTAGCCCGCGGATAATGGAAAAGAGAGAAAGGAGTCAGAGAGACGCTGCTATTTCCATTTGAAAGGTGCCTTCTGTGGCGCGTGGTGGGATGTCATTATTTTGAATAACTGCATCTTTAATAGTCCACATCTCAGTGTTATTTTTAGTCACAATCTCTGTTTTAGCTGAAGCTCGGCCATGTGAAAACTCATTTAACCTCTTGGCTGTTTTCCATTTACTCCCCTGGTGATGAAGTCGTAGTAATTATAACCCTCAGCAGGGGTCCGGACCCAAACTCATATTAAGGCCTACTGTAATATCTTACTAAGTGTTTGACAGAAGTGAGCTTTAGGCCAACGCTAAGTGAAGGTGAGGGAGGAACGCCCGGGTGCAACGGGCGTGTTCTGCATGTTGCCCTTTTATAGGACACCAAACGAGCTGTGCAGAAACACAGTCCGAGAAGCCTGAGGTGATGTTTACCCCAGTTGCAGGCCACCTGGGAACACTGGGAATTGATTGGGACGTTAAAAGGAGGCACTGGCGGGGCAGCGAGCGTCCCACTAAGCTCCGGGTGAAGGTGGTCGTGCCGTCGGCGCTTCGAGAGGCCTCACGTCGGCAGGACGTTGGCCGCAGCCCAGCGTCTCTTACCGCGGGAGCGCTGTAATTGGGAGATGGAGTAGGTGGCTGCGGTGATGGATGCATTGTCTGCTGTGTTTGCTAACACCATCCTGTGGACTTAATTTGCTTTAGGCAGCGGGCCTCAGAGGAGAGGCAGTAATTCCAGCCGCTGGCATCCACACTCGCGGCACAAAGCTGATGCTACCTCCAGCTTTTGACTGCAAGTCATTCCACATTTCTTCGTATTCGGCACGGTGCTGTTTTTAAGTTCGTGCTCCACCTGCGCTTTACAACTTTTATGAAACTGTGTTGAAGTATTGAACTGAAACTATGACTTATTCTTAAACCTTTTTTGTCTGTAGTAGTGAATTTGTAACCTGTGGAATGAGCCAGATTTTGCATCGACCAGAAATATTAACATATTGATGTGCAAACAAATACAAATGGCCTTTCCTGCATCGCCCGTAGCTTCACACTGTTTACTTTGCCTTGGGGAGGATTCTGCTGTGGGTGTGTTTGGCCAACTTAACCATCGCTGAGTAATTCACAGGGACGGCAATTAACCTTTTCCTGGCAGGGGTCATTGACAGCAAAAGACACATAAAGAACCTCGATGCAGCGGCTGCTGCGCGTTTATTACGTCGCCATGTCCTCCGTGTGGACGCTGCCTCGGACGGCCAATAAAACATCATGTCAGCTTGTGACAGGGTTATTAGCGGGCTGTGATTATCAGCAGGTGGGTTCGACGTGGAGCCTCCTGCTGTCACCGTTAGTGCACCTTTTATCATAAAATCTCAGAATGAACACAGAGCGGTGTGAACACAAACCATCCCTGTGACTTAGAAACAATCCTGTGTAGTTTTTGCCAGTGAAGCGCTGCCCTTAAAAAGGCTCTTTGCCGTTTCGGTTGCTGCGTTGCCCGTAGCAACCATCTGCATTTCAAAACACCAGATGTTTATTTGTAGAAATTGTGATCTATTTCCGTTAATTATTTTGCCGCGGTGCTTTGCAGCTGTAGTTGTAACATGTAGATGTCATGCTTGACACAGTGCATTCGCTCCTGTAAACTCTGCTGTTGTAAAACAAAATCTGCTGCTTGTAATAAATTAGAGAACCTGTCCTACGGAGCGGCGATGATAACTCTGTAGTTTTATTGTGGAACATTGACAGTGTTTATTTCCTGCCATGACGCTTGTATCAGGTCTTTGAACCGTAGTGGTAATGCACAGTGTCCTCAACACTAAACAAAAGCCATGTTTGCATAATTCATCTGCAGCCTGATTTAAGTAGTCATTTTTTTATGAACGTTGTCCAAATACCAAACGCTGCCAACCACAATATTGAGAAATTTAAGCAATTTTAATTGCCTATTTGGGAAATGACGTGGCTCTGACAGAGTCGTGACTTTTATTTTGGTGAATCAGTAGCTGCAAGGAACAAAAAGATGACGAATGTCTAAAGCTAAGGAGTGATCGGCTTAAATTAGGACAGGCAAAGTTGCGAAACACATGACGAGTTCACCAGTAAACCTCCACCAACCCACCAGTGACCTTTTACTGACCTCCCACCAACCCACCAGTGACCTTTTAGTGACCTCCCACCAACCCACCAGTGCCTTGTGCCCTCATTTTCCAGAACTTCACCTTCTAGGTATCCTCCTTGCACCACGTCGTGTCTAATACAGCTCTTGGCTCGACAAGTGCAGGTTTCCTTCTGATTCCTAGACATACAGTAGAATGAGCCCCTGGCTATGAAGCTGCTCTCCTGTGGAACCAGCTCCCAGTTGGGGTTCGAGTTGCAAACACCGTCTGTACTTTCAAGTCTGGATTTAAAACCTTCTGGATGAAGCTCAAAGCAGACTCTGACCCTGAGTTCTCTCCTGATGCCACTGTAGACTTCAACTAGAGGACCTCTCTTGATGCGCTGAGCCATTAACTTCCTACTGTAGTTGTGCTTTTACTGGTGCATTGCTGCCTAGTTGTAAAGTGGGGCTTACTGTTATTATTTTTATGTTTTGTAAGATCTTAAAAGGAACATTGTAGCTACAGTAAGAGTCTTTACATGTAAATGACTCGCTGCAAATTGACTCCAGTATATAAATTACCCTGAAAGGTCTTGCCCCACTTGTTCCTCCCATTGACCAGACAAACCTGCAGCATTTGAACCTTTGAGAGCAGTCTCACCCGGTGGAAAGCTGGAGATGCCAAAGGCTCTGGACGTTGTTGGCTTGTCTTGGCTGACTCCCAGTGCAGAAGCAAAAATAATGGCTCCTCTACATCTCAGACTTTAATTCAACCACATCCATTCAGCTTTGTAAGCAAGAGTAAAGGGTTCAATAGGTCAAACCTTCCACCCTCCAGTGAGATGGTGCACTGATAGATGGGCATTATGGACACAGGTTTGCCCTCATCTGTCATTTGGAGGCTGCCAGGGCGTTCTCCAAACATTGTGGTTGGCCATATTCCTGTCCTGAATGTAAAGAGAACAAGCTGCACTACCAGCTGTACAAGTAGGACTCTGGAAAATGGGTCTAAGGTCGCAAGAATGTCAGATCTTGTGCCCATTGAGTATATGAGGAACATTCCTTGAAAGAGACCAAAATGACTTTGGCAGTGAATGTTTCTAGATTCAGAGGCTGCTCGGATGTTTGTAAAAGTGGCTTGTGTGTACTGTACCACACTTCATAGCTGGACTAACTTCACCTTCTTTTCCTTACACATTTACTGTAAACAACTTTGAATTTCACTCTGACCTCCTCCACCTCAGCTCGGCATCAAGTCTAGATTGACAAAGCTGGTGGTCAAAGATGACTCCGACCGTCACAGAGAAAATGTGAAGTCTGTCAATCAGTGCTGGGATCAGCGCGAGGAATCCTCTGGCGGTAGTGATTGATTTGCAGGTCTATCTCATCTAAGACCTCTGAGTGTTTTCTCCCCTCGGTGCCATGGGTTATAAACCATCGCGAATCCCTTAAAATTGTTTTTCTCTGCGCCATCAGATAGAGGGAGGCTGGGGTTTTGTTTGCCATTACATTTTAATAAGACAGATGAGAGGGGGAGAGGGCAGAGTGTTTTCAAGAGGAAAATAATCAGAGACCTGGCTAACTCCGGGCCATATTGTGAATGAATCAATGGACTATTACAGCCTGAAGCCAGGCATGAAAACGCATCTGTCTTGAGCTAAGAGATATAGAGGTCAGAGATGGCGCTGGGAAGACGTGTGCTCCCATCAGATCTGTGGCCACGCCGTTGTCATGTCCCTTCTGCCGGAGTGGAGCTTTTGTTCCTAATGGTGCCATACGTCAATATGGACATAACTGTCAACCACCCACCACCGCCGCCACTCGCCATGTTTCATCTCTATTGCATCACAGGGAAAATACATTCACGAGCGCTTTGCTTGCATATCTGAATCCGATGTGACATTAACGACGTTCTTTCTGCAGTGAATGCATAATTTTGACTTTACATCATCTCCGTCCTCGGCGTTGAGAATAAACGGGAAATAAAAATTTCCCAGAGACAGCGGAACTGCAAAATGGGAGCAAAGGCATCGTGAAGCTAAAAGTTATCATTGTATAAATGTATTTAGTAGGATGCTCCAACCTCCTCCTACTGGGTTCAGGTAATGACGACTCGCCTAGATTAACTTCACGAACGGGGATGAGCTCCCAGCGACTACTGGATGTCGTGCAGGGATAGTTCTGGGTTTTCGAGGATAGACTTGGCTGCTAACAACCTGCGCTTGGCTAAAACTGCCGTGAGCCGTGCTGAGGTTAGTGGGTTTGCCAATAGCGTGTCTGAAGCTAGTACATGAGATTCTGCGGCTTAGAAGCACAGGATGACTCAGGCCTGGAAATGATGAAATGCTAAATGTGTAATTCATGTGGCATCACATTGCATTCGCTCTGTTCCAGGTTAGCGCCATGCAGATGTCACGGGAGTTGAATCCAAGCGTCGTTGGGCTGGCACACGCTAACAACGAGCTGCAAAGGTTCCTCAGAGCTTCTCATCCATTTGATGGATGTCACAGATTAGTACCATTCCTTTCCATTAATCATCACCGTGACACCGGCAATTACTCCATTCACACTGACCAGCCGCGGTGAACCCGCTAACGAAGGTTAAAATCCTCGTCCGCCATTCTTCCTCCGCCTGTATTACCCGCCAACAAACACCACGCGCTCTGTCCTCCTGCAACGTCATTAGCGTGTCACCGCTGTCTCTCCGCTCATTCATGCAACAATGACTGTCAGACAGCGCTGCAGCCACCTTCTCTATAATGACATACCACGGCATTGCCTAGTGACCGAGGCATAAAGGAACATATCTGTCTGAAGGGCTACAAAGGGGATTTAGTGTAGGAATAGAAAAGACCTTATTTACATTTCACTCCCCGCTTTAAAACCCAGGAGCCAAACCTGCTGAAGGACACATGGGCAGAAGTTCGTATTGATTAAACTGACAGGGAAGGTAGAAGAAGAGCAGCTGGAATAAATGCTATAGAGATATGCATCTTCTAAGAAATTAAATTTAAAAAATAGCCTTTTCACTTTTTTCCTCCTTTGCTTTGATGTGATAAGGTCTGCAGCAGGAGTTGCACTTTTTATTCTGAAAGTCTCTGTGAAAATACAATTTACTTTACCTGGAAAGAGACAAAGTTTATACCAGTTACTTTAGTTACTGTATGTTTAGCAACTAGCATTAACCTGGAATTTACACACTGACACTGTACTTGGATGTATTTCTACTTCTGTTATTGGTCTTTCACCCAGGAACATCACTAACTGATCTAACTGATCTAACTGATCCGGGATCAGCGTCTGGAAGCGGCTCATCTCAGTGAGGCCTCGCATGCATTGAACTCGGGGAGGATGGAGCAGGTCTTGCAGAGGTCATTTATTAGGATGCGGCTGGGAGAGGGGGACGTACTCAAACTGTGCCCTGGATGTCAATTTGGCTGAAAGGCATCTTTATGAGCAGAAATATCCAAACTGAGGCTGCAAGAATGAGATGACTCTGCGAATGTGGGCTCTCGTTCAAATGACCCAGTGAATTAGGTTCTGCGGACAAACAGTTACAGTAAATGAATATTGGCTGAAAATCGCATTTCAGTAGCTGGAAATGGCAAACGCGACTTTGTTGAGACTGGAAGTGCTTCGCTGTGTTGGAGGATTAACTCTGTACTTATATACATTTGTATATAACCTTTTATCCCCAATTTAGGTTCTGTCATACATATGGACATTATATTAAGGTGAAATTCGTATGGTTTACTGGTTTACTGGCATTTCCTGTTTACACTCTCTTATCTATAATGCGATGGAGGCAGAGGCCGACTTCAGCCTCCAGACAGATGAGGGCAACAAAGGAAGGCCAGTGTTGTGTTTGATCTCTGAGGAGGGCGGAGGGGGGTGCACGCCTCCCCCTCTCAGCTATATGTCTGCATACTGAGTCTGATAAGGGAGGGGGGGATTGTTCGTGTCTCCTGTGTTCTACACAATCGAGTACAGCTTCACCGAAAGGCTTTGAAGATAAAAACAAGCAGTGCTGCATTCAAGCTAAAATTACCACGTATCCACAACTTCTCCAAGCAAAACTGTCGCTAGTGAGTGTTTTCAGTTGAATGTTTAATGATCTGAAGCAACGTGTGGACCGTACATTAATTTTAGAATTGACGTGCTCCATTGCCTCTTGGGTAAAACACAGGGTCCCAGCCATGCAGGAAAGCAAAGGTTATGATTTATAATCACATGACATTAAACAGGGCTTCAAAAAAATAAGTATCCAGTGTTTACACAACAATCAGCGGAAGTTAAAAAACCCAGTCCTGTGCAGCTGATGAAGCAGTTTAAATCATTTAAAGTGTATTAAACAATAACCGGCTCGGCCGACGTGATGTATGCGCCGCCGTCCACGATGCTAATCGTATGCTAATTTGTGCGGGAGTTTTGTGTTTAGCCAGAAAAACTGCAAATACGGTGAAATACCTGGGACTGTGACTGGAGAAGCCTGGTGGCCTGTTCCTGCGGCGGCCGCACACCGGCACCCGCTCGGAAAACAATTACAGACTTTAACAAGAAGCAGCGACGTCGTGGTGAAACCGCCTGGAATCCCTGGAGTCAGCAGCAATGTCCTACGTGTGGAAGCTTTTTAGTCTTAATTAAATCCCACCACATTTCCACATTTTTTTAGGGGCGTCTCGGCTTTTATGAACCGTGGGGTTTCAGGCTCAGCTCAGCTCGTGCTCCATGTGACGGAGGAGCAGCCGGGTTGAACACGTGACCCCTGAGCCGATCACTGCTAATGGGAACTTGATTCCAGAGCGTGAGAAGCCGGTTTTGTGGAGGTATAACTTCATGAACACTAAAGGTTACCCACGCCATTCATTTCACCAGCTGCTGTGCTGTATTTAATCTCACTGACATACTTATAATTGCAGTTTTATCATGCTGGCATTATGATTTCATCATCCGATTTTCTTTGGCATAATTAATGTCGCTGACCTCTGCTGAATCGATGGTGGAAATCACCTAATGACAAAGCCTTGCCCTGACCCTGTAATGATGCTCATCAGTCATTCTTTAGCTATTGACATGCTCTTTGTCGTTGATTCTACAAATACCCAGCGAATAACAAGCCGATACTGTGGCAACGAGAGCTGCAAAACCAGGAAAACTCACCTGTTCAGAGAACACACATCTTCAGAGCGTCATTTCCTTTAAAAAACATAATTATTTTTAACTGGCACTCGCCCCGCCGATGCTGTCGGACCACCCCTGGTGTATGTTCGTACCACGGAGTATAATTAAAAGTTGCTCAGAAGTGCAAATTTGGCAGAGCAGGCTACAAAAAAGTCCCTGGGTGAGGTTGGAGGCACCTCATTATCGGATGGAGAGGAAGACGCCAAGAGCCAGACAGATTACTGCCAGTAAAGGAAAAAAGGGAGCGAGTCGTTTATTAAATGACGGCTGTTTTCCTTGAAGCTGCCAGACGTCACCGAAGCCCTTAGACGCCAGTTTATCATCTGCCCTGGTGCTGTTGATGCAAAGACATTTCCATTACAATGCGACAACTGGAGAGGAGCTTTACAATGACTGAAGATTAGCCCCATAATAAAATTAATAGCTATCAGCGCATTCTTCTGTTTCTAAACAATGACCCAGTGCCTAAAAGTCTGTGATCTCACTGAGGAGCCTTAGCCTCCATCTTTATTTCTCTTCCTTTATGAGATGCGTTCACTGCCCTGAAAAAAACAGGTCTCCACGTCTAATTAATTATTTAAAAAAATAATGCTGCAACCTCTTGTTCTCCTCATCGCTGCGTTATCCTACAGCGGCTCAGGTAAAGAGCCGGTTCCAGACAGTTTTTACTTGTTGTAATATTAAATCGGACCCTGAAAGAAGTCGAACATTTCTAATTCTCTCTTTTTCAATCAAGCAGCAGCTCGTACTCGTGTGTTCAGGCTCCAAGAGGATGTTTTTGCCAGACGTAATGAACCTCCCTCTTGCTTAGATATTGCACTGATCTCAATAAACCGCGTGACCTTTGCCTCTGACCTTTGACCACCAGCATCTAATTAGTTCATGCTTGCATGCAAAGTAGAAAATCAAAGGGCTTCCTTCCTGCGATATTGCTCAAAACACTGGGACGGATGGTTGAACCAATGGGCACCTGAAAACGATCTGCTGCTCTGCCTGTATAGAGTAAAGTAGAGTAAAGTACACGACTTGCATGTAACTCGTGGCTCGGCCGCACCAGACGGCCTCTGCAGGGGCAGCTTGAGAGAGCACAGTGATAGAGAGAGTCCTACTACATTAAGCTGCTGCCCCGTTTGCCACCTAAACATATAGCATCAATAACATCTCCCACTGGAAATACAATTTCAAGGTCTATTTGATGCACGAAAAGGCAATGATGCTTTCAAATTTAAAAATTCTGCCATTTTGTTATTTGGCAGCCTTTGTGAATAAATCTCTACTAATCCTGATCCGTGTACTCACCCAAACATCCCTCTTCAATTAGAGGCAATCAAAAGCAGCCCCTTCCTCTGCATCATCCCTGATAATGTCATTTCTTTTTATTCATCCCGATATACTGAGTGTGTTCAAATCGTCCTCTTCGTTGTCAAACCGTAACAAACAAAGTGTAATGAGTCCGCGTGCGCAGTAGTTCAGATGTGGCAACGCATGTGGGCTCGGAGAACAAGAAGAACTTAAACTCGGCCGTGTCGCTAGCAGGTGCTGCTGCAGGAACACTCCCACGCACATGATGGCGTCTCCCTCTCAGCAGAGCTGCGAGACGAGCGGTCAGTGCCCACACGCAGAGGATCCCAGTGGTGATGGACAGCATGGGCCGTGGCTAAAGCCTCCCGGTCACCGGCTGGTTCAGTGAAAGGCCCGTAGCCTGCTTCCCACCGCTTCTTGGGCTCAGCTGATAACCCGCTCGTTTCCTTGTTAAGAGGTAATAGCTTGTTGCAAGAGATGGTGGATTTCTTTTTCTCCCCGAGTGAGTTTTATTTATTTTTTTGTTGAATGCCTAGGCAATAAAACAGATTTAAGGAAGGAGGTCGGCGTGTGTTTGGAAACACAAACACACCAAGCAGGCTCGTAGAATACTGTAGAAGATTCAAGCAGGTTATTTGTAGTCTGGTGAGCAGAAAATGGGTAAGTGATGTATCAATCTGTCTTCCTGAGAAATCGCCAAAGGGGTGAGATATAGACCTCCGAAGTGACAAAAAGCGAGATGCTTTTTCCTGATTCAGCAAACAAGCAGCTCGTCCTGTGACGTCCTGTATAGAAAAGAGCCATTTGTTTCGTTGGAGCTTGGCAGGAACACGTCTATTTGTCACTGAGAACACGACGAGTGAAGAGGGTGATTGAGCACCTGGAGCGACCGAACCCCTGCTGCAACACTGCTGATCATCACTGCGATCACGTGTTTACCATCTTATTTGACTGGACTGAATCAGATCTAAATCAAACCAATGGCTAACACGAAATGTCATTTCTTATTGTTAAATGTTAAAGTCATTCATTTGTTATCGCCAACAACCGAGCGGAATTTAAAACAGTTGGAATCTGAGCAAAACAACTATTTAAAAAGCATATTTCCTCTAACATAGACATCTATTGGTTACTTGGATGTAAAGTCTTGGAAATAAAAAGTTGAATGTGCACAACTCCAATCTGCAATAATGTTAGTGTGATGCACAGTTCTACAGATTACTTCCTTTCCTTACTTTTACACGGATGCTTAGACGAGTACAGGTCAGAGAGAAGCTGTAGGAGGTCATTGACTGGTCACATGGTGCAGGCCCTGCTCCTGTACAACAGTAAATACTGTCCAACCATCACAGATGCATGTGGAGGAGTAGCTTGTGTCTCCTGAGGATCCAGTTAGCAGTTTAAAAATGAAAACGTCGAGGGACAGACTGAGCGATATATCGGCTAACGCCGCTTGTGTCCGTGCATCTGCATCTGCTTTGCGTCTGAGCCTGGAACTCAATACGCACTTTGATTAAAGCAGAGGAAAGAAGACTCGCACGCACTAAGTAAAGGAGATTTCCTGCGAGACTCGGTGCATAACTGACCTCAGCGCAGAAACTTCACTGCCAACAAAAGCAGTTCATTGAGTTCTGCTGGCGAGTAGTCAGAGGAAGGAAGTTAACTTAGTTTCTTGCAAAGTGAAAAAAAAAAAAAAATCAGCACAACTTGACATTTATATAATGAAGGATGTTCTTTTATAGTGGGATTAAAAAAAACAGGAGCTGTTTTAATGCCTCCGTCACAAAGACATTGCTTTGACAGTTTACTTATAAAATCAGTTTTGCAGCTCAGGGATGGAACCTGCTGAGACACACTTGTCTGTTTCCCCCACCTCTAACCTTTATTTACCTTTGAAACATGGCTCAAACCCTCTCTGGCTGGGCAGCGAGGCTATTTTCGCTGCTAAAGTGGCGTTTTGTCCCTTCACACAGGTTATTTTCCTCTCTGCTCCTGTTTTCGCGTGGCCCCGTGGAAGGAGGAGCTCGGAGGTGGGCGTGTTCGGAGCTGCGAGGTGCAATTTTGGTGAAAACGTCCTCTGTGATTGTTATGTACAGTCTGTGGAGATTTGGTCGGACCACCAAGATTCAGGGAAGGAAGGAGGTGGTGATATTCTGTTCTCTCCCCGAGCATTTATCTCTACAGCGTAGAGGTGTGTCTGCAGGCTTTTTCCGCCGGTGTTGCTTTTATAGCTCAGAGTTTGAAGCACGGCTGAATTTCAGCGGGTCAAACTGTTGGTTGTGTTTTGTGCAACTGGCCGTGGAATAATCAAAGTTCTGCCAGCGCGTTGTTAAAAAGCAAACATCAACGGGTTGAGGACGTTTCTGCTGTTCCGTGTTCATGCGAGAACCTGCTGCCGCGTCGGCTTCTCCTTCATTCTACTTACAACCTGCTGACGCTGGAAGGAAGAGTCTGCTGCATTTGTCTCTAATGCCACACATACTGTATGAAACCAGGTTAGCATGTCTGTTGCATGTGCGTAAATCGCAGGTGTGCACTAGAAGCGTGTTTGATTTATCCACAGGTGCTGAATCACCTGCACCGTGGCAATAAATCCCCGTTCCTTGGACCCCTGCTTGGCGGGGGCCTTGTTTAGCCCAGATAGCCTCACGGCATTAACTTTGCACAATGCACTACTAAATACAAGCTGGAACACTTAACAAAACGCGAGCAGGAACGACCAGTGTGAAACAAAAGCAAAATGCGGCTCTGCTGTGCAGCAGGTTGCTCCGATGTCTCAGTTCCACCGTGCTCCGGCTAAAACGTGAGCAGGTCTTCACTAAGTGGGCCACAGCGCTGCCTCGTACCCACAGCTCTCTGTGGCGGAGCGGATGAGACAGCTGCTGCGGAGCAACAACTCATCCGCGCTGCAGCCGCTTCGCTTTGCAATCAGGAAGTTGTGGAGAGGAGCACGGGAAGTAACTTTGATACGATCAATCAGGCACAATGCGCCGCGTGATGAATACGCTGCTAAACGCGGCGCGGCTCTCACAGGAGAGAGGACTGAACAAGTCTTAATTAAGATTCAGAGAAGCTGAAATAAGATACAGAAGCACAGCAGGAAACATAACAGGAAGTCGGAACAATTCTCCAGACAGACTGAGGGGACGTGAAGTTATGTGTGTGCATACAAATAAGCAGAGAGGGAGAAGCTGGGGCTTTAGGAAACACATGCGTGAGTCCGGTTTCAGTTGAAACAGCTTCGGTCAATGCTGAGAATCATCCTCCAGACGCATCTAGGATGTGATCGCACGTCATTTAACAGTCGTACACGTTCCACATCCTGACAACCAGGTGCAAGAGTGCAATTGTGTGATGTTTGCTAATTGGCAGGAGCAGCCAATGTTTTAAAACATTTTTACCAAAGAGAGGATGCATCACCTCTGATGACTGAAGCTTAGGACGCGAGGAGAGAGGATGTTTTGCACCCGGAGGAGAAAAACATAGTTTATACAACATCATCACTTTGAATTCAAAGGTGCTGCAGCTCTTAAGAAAATCCGAGCTCTGTAGCGTTGAGGCTTAAAGGACAACAGAGCGATACGGTCCTCTGATGAAAAGGTCATTTAAAATCATTTCATTCCTTGAGAAAAAGATGCAGCGTCACAGCAGCGAGCTTCTGCTTCTTGTCACATCAATGTACTGTAGGAAAATGTAGGAAATGAAGTTTGAAGTTAATGGTGTTTCAATTTCCTTCACACACTAACAAGCCGGTGATGCCACTCAATTATGCAAGCAATGCAAAAATAAATACTAGATTTAAATAATTTAAAACCGAGCTGAACACGAAGCCCAAGAATCGGCCTTAGCATGAATGTCAAATTACCCCGGGGTGAATAATTGGGATATTGTCCTTTAAGTAGGTCTGATACGGTGAAAAATGCAAGCTCGGCTGTGAAATGCAGCAGGGAGCACATTTTGCTCCGTCGCAGCAGGACTTGCGGGGGATCCAAGGAGCAATATTTAATGATTAAGTGCTCTAATGGCTGCCTTTAAGGGGCAAAGGCATCATTTATAATACACCTCGGCTGAGGTTTTCGCACGCTCACACGTTCCTCGGTACTGCAACCCCCAGCGAGCCCTCATTAAATCACTGTTTGCCCAATCAAATTAAAAGTGGCAGCCGGTGGCGGGGATTGGTCGCACGCGAGGTGGATCTGATTGCGCTTTGGGCCTCGCCGGTGCGTGAAGCCTGATGAGAGGCTCGCGGAGCGATCGGGCTGATTGCAGAGTGATGTTTTGGCTGCCACTGATGCAAACCCTATTGTGCTCTCAGTGCTGATCAGGCTCAATAGTGAGGTTGTTATGGCAACGAGAGCAACTCAAAACTATCGTGTGCAACGGGATGTGAAAAATGAGCTGGTGCTTTGGACTTTTTCTGAATAGTGATTGACAGGTGTGTGTGTTTTTTTTCTACTTTTACAATATCGGATACATTTCACTCATTATCTGAGCGATTTTCATCAAATCCCATTATGAAAAATTTGATTAATCTTTTCTTTTAAACATTCGCTGCAAGAAGGAAAATCTGTAGGTCACAATTTCCATAATGAAGAATCCAGTCGCTCAGAGCAGCGGTGTGTTTCACTGATGGCTTTAATTACTTTTGAATAGCAGCACGGATGAATCAAACCCTGACTCAAAAATCAAACCCATTACTGCATGTAGAGACGTTTTATTTTCAGTCTGAGCTTCTCTATGACAGTGAAAATAAAGCGAGAGCCCCGTCCCTGAATGCACCCAACACACAGAGCAGTGCAATAATTAAATGAGCCGTTATTTGCTTTATTGCTAGTATTTAAATTGTCATTACATTCCCAAACCTGTCTTTGTTGATGCTGAGCCGAAACAAGCGTCTGTGGGTTGAATAAATCTTCCCACAGGTGTAGTGATACAAAGGAGCAGCTTAAATATTAAATGTAAATATGTGGGCTCATTAGCTCAGTAGCTGGAAGCTTGTTTCCTAGCAGCGATGTTCAAATAGAAACAAAATCAGCTTTTTGCTATTTTAAATAACTGCATTGGTGATCGTGTCAGAACAGCGACATCTCCTGAAGCTCAGAGCTGAACTAGTGGGTTCTAACTTAGCTGAGGCCAAAGGGAAATGCATCATCAGAGGCTGGGGGGGTTGCAGAA